>NC_079514.1:52052543-52202202 GCF_000801105.2 Raphanus sativus | reverse complement strand
TAACATTTGATCCGTGAAAACCGGAAATTAGTATAAATAAATCAAAGTAGTGACTCGGTAGCGGACAACAAGATCCGGCGTCATTTAATTTAAAATGAATTTAAACATTATTAAAACCCACTTTAACAAGTTTTGATAAACACAGAGAAATCAGAAAAAAAGAAAGAAGAGAGAAACGATAATCATTTGGTCAACCCAACCACCACCGAAGACGAGAGCTCCGGGTGTCTATTTTGATCATGGACAAGGTTAAGCTACCAGTTCACAAGCATTCTTTGTTACCTTTCACTCGCTTTTCTCTTGGCCTATGTGAAGGCTGCCGATCTCGTGGTTACATCTACGAAGGATACCGTTGCAACGAGTCAAGGTGTGATACTCTGTTTCACAAAGAACACTACAAGAAAGAGGTCTCCATACCGACACTCATGTTTGTCGGGACATAATCGGAAGACGTCATCTCCGACGCTTTTCCGAGAACCTCCAAAACGTCGGAGTTTGAGCCTCGGAAATGATACGTCCTCGGCAACTTGTCGGTAGTCACCGAGAATATGAGTTTCTCGGAAAGTTCGTCGATAATCGTCATCGTGTGTTAGCGATGAAGTTCCGACAAATTTTTAAAAAATTATTAAAAAAAAATAATGCAAATAACGAAAAATTAAAATGAAAAAGAAATTATTTATTAAAATCATTAAATATTTTATTACACAAAAGTAAACAAATATAACAAATAATCAAATATACATATACATAGGGTCCGCTTTCTCTCTCTGTGAAGGATCTACGGTGGTGATGGCGGTGGTGGTAAAAATTGGCGGTGGTGGTGTCCGTTGAAGCAAGGACGGCGTTCAGTGGCAAAGATGGTGGTGTAAGCATCATCGGTGGTGATGTATAATCTTCGGTTGTCTTCTCCAAAAAAATCAGATCTAGAAAATGATCTAAATAAAGAGGTGATATGAGGAAAAGGAATCAAGAAGATGAGCAGAAGAACAGAAGACGGCGAATGGATGTAAAGGAAAACGGAGATCCCTGAAGTTAATGAAACTATCAGATTCAAAAGGAGAGGACTAATGACTGACGAGGAAAAAGAAAAAGAAATTAAGGAAAGATCGAAGTATTAAGGAAAGATTTGAAGAAGCTAAGGAAGAAGATTGCAAGAGAAGAGTAAAAAGGAAAAAAGGAGAAAATAAAATAAGTTAAAGGAAGCAGATCGATCAATGAATATATTGATATAAAACACTTTTATGACATATTTTTTATAAAACTAATAAACTTTTATAAAAATTAACGGGAGTTTGTCAGAAAAAAGTGACGAGTATCCAACAAATTTTGACGGCAACTGTTAAGATACCTTACCGAGAAAGCTCCGATAAGTTTTGCCTATTTTTCTGACATTTAACCGAGAAAAATTATCATTGACGGTATAATTATTTTTCCGAGAAATTTCCTATAAAATATTCCGAGAAACTTTCAACAACAGATTTTCATCGGGACTTTCCGAGCAGATTCCGGCGATTTCTTTATATTCTCGGGAAATTCTCGAAAATCTGTCAAAACTTTTCTGACAAAACAGATTCTCGGAAAAATTCATCGGAGTTGACACATGTTTCTTGTAGTGGAATGCGCTGAGTCACTTCCAGAGATCAACCACCCTTCTCATCCCGACCATCCTCTCAAGCTTGCCCCTGTCTCAAACTACAACCCATCTTTCTGTGGTTTGTGTCGAGCCTTGTTCATGGTTGGCTATTTCTGTTCAATTTGTGATTTCAAGTTGGACTTAGGTTGTGCGAAGGGACCAGGCGTCCCACTTCTTGTTCCTGAAGTGTCCAACGTGCACGAGCATCCGCTTAAACTCTTAGTCAAAGCTCAGTACAATGGAGATATTAGGTCTGCTTGCAAATTGTGCGGGATAACGCTTTTCGGCACGACGCATTATTATACATGTTGTCAGTGCGAATTGCTTTTCCATACTGATTGTGTCGAGTTTGTTACAGAAGCATATCACAGTTCCCACCCTAGACACCCTCTCAAGTTCCTAACGTGTGAATCACTCGATTATGCTGACAAGGAATGTCTTTTATGTGGGATGGAGTTTCACGAGAGAGTTCACCACTGTGATGTTTGTAACGTTAGCATATGCAGCCAGTGTGTCAGAACCCCGCCACCACTTGTTGTTGAGAGCCCCAAGACCCATGAACATGGACTTCATCTTGTTCCAAGACGCATGGATTTCACATGCAATGCTTGCGGGACCCAGGGCGCCCGAAGCCCGTATTTCTGTCTTCAATGTAATTTCATGATTCATAGAGAGTGCATTGACTTACCCCGACTAATAAACATCAACCGTCATGATCATCGCATATCTTACACTCGTCGCCTTGGACATGGAAACTTGAAATGTGGAGTTTGTCGGAAAAAGGTGGATGGGTTCTATGGCGGTTATTCTTGCTCAAAATGTTCTAACTATTATGTCGTTCATGCAAGGTGCGCAACGAGGAAAGATGTGTGGGACATGGTCGAACTAGAAGGGACACCTGAAGAGGAAGAGATCCCTCCATTTGAAGTGATTGATGATAACACGATTAAACATTTCAGCCATCATCACAACTTAAGCATCTCCAAAGACGGTCAAACCCTGCATGAAAGCACACTTTGTCAAGCCTGTGTCCTCCAGATTTCTTCTGAAACATTCTACGGTTGTAACCAATGTGATTTCACTCTTCACCAAAAGTGTGCTAACCTTCCTCGTAAGAAACGTCATGCGTGCCACAACCAACCTTTCAAACTTCAAACGAAGTTTCTCGACAGTGCTTCGAAATGTGTGCTATGTAACAAGATGTTCACCGGCTTCAGGTACGAATCTGATAGTGATATGATTCTCGACGTACGATGCGCTTCAATGTCAGAGCCATTTGTGCATAAAAGCCATCAACATCCATTATACTATTGCATAACGGATAAGTTTAAGCGTTGTAGTCACTGTGGGAATCTAGAAAAATCGATTTTTAGCTGCGATGATGAGAGTTGCGACTTTAACTTGGACTATAAGTGCGCTGGTTTGCCGCAAAAGGTCATGAAGCATAGGTACGACGATCATCCTCTCATCTTATCTTGTGGTGAAAGCAATGTGGATGGAGAATATTGGTGTGAAGCATGTGAAACAAAAGTGAACCCAAGGAAATGGTTTTATACATGCAATAATTGTGGGATCACACTGCATATTTCATGCATTGTAGGAGACTTCTCATATACTTTGGCTGGTTCAGAATTAAGTTGGGGTGAAAAAGTTGTTCCAAACACCTCTATTTGCAGAGTTTTGTGCTCTGCGTGTAACGTACGATGCAAGCTCCCTTCCATTCTACAGGTTTACAAGACCGGAGTTTTTTTCTATATGTGTTCCTCAAGATGTCGTTACAGCCGCAAAATTTGAGATTGATAAAGCCAGAAGTTATTTGACTGAATGAAAACTTTGTATCATTTTTTTAATGAATGTTGATGAGTTTGTATAGATTAAACTAGGTGTTTTCCTGCACCATGTGCAGTAAAATTGTTTTCAAAATTTAAGTTATATTTAAAATAAGGTTTATTAAATATTATAGATTTTATTATTTTTACTGATATTTAAATATAGATTTTATTTATTTAAATATTAAATTAAAATAAAATGATTTTTTATTTAAAAATATATTGTATAATTATCAAAAATTTGAACTAACAATATTTATAGAATACTATAATAAAATTGAAGTTAGATTTAGTAATTATATCATTATAATACTAAAAATTATATTATGAAAAATGAGATGTGGAATATGAGAAAAACGAAATAATCCATGAGAGGACATGAGTTAATTTTATTTATTAAAAGATGTAGCAATTTTTTAAAGATTTAGTAATAAAAATTGTATAATTATAGAAAATAAAATAAAATATAATTTCGAAATTTTAATGTTATATATGAATATATTTATTTTAGAGATGATTTATGCGATATTACCATATTTAAAAAAGTTTACCAAAAATAAATATCAATATTAAATGTAAGGTATGAGTTATTACCATATTCTAAAAAGTTTATCAAAAATATAAATTAACATTAAATGAAATAATCCATGTCATATTTTTCGGAAGCCATGTCATCAATTTTAGTAGCCATGTCATTTTTTTTTGTGAAACTGATTGTAAAGAGGACATGTGGCAATACAAATTGTATAATTATAGAAAATAAAATATAATATAATTTCGAAATTTTAATGTTATATATGAATGTATTTATTTTAGAGATGATGTATGCGATATTACCATATTTAAAGAAGTTTACCAAAAATAAATATCAATATTAAATGTAAGGTATGAGTTATTAACATATTCTAAAAATTTTACCAAAAATATAAATCACATTAAATGAAATAATCCATGTCATATTTTTCGGAAGCCATGTCATCAATTGTAGTAGCCATGTCATATTTTTTTGTGAAACTGATTGTAGAGATGACATGTGGCAAAATCACTTCTCAAATATATTTATTTTAGAGATGATTTATGCGATATTACCATATTTAAAGAAGTTTACCAAAAATAAATATCAATATTAAATGTAAGGTATGAGTTATTACCATATTCTAAAAAGTTTATCAAAAATATAAATTAACATTAAATAAAATAATCCATGTCATATTTTTCGGAAGCCATGTCATCAATTTTAGTAACCATGTCATATTTTTTTTGTGAAACTGATTGTAAAGAGGACATGTGGCAATACAAATTGTATAATTATAGAAAATAAAATATAATATAATTTCGAAATTTAATGTTATATATAAATATATTTATTTTAGAGATGATGTATGCGATATTACCATATTTAAAGAAGTTTACCAAAAATAAATATCAATATTAAATGTAAGGTATGAAGTTATTATCATATTCTAAAAAGTTTACCAAAAATATAAATCACATTAAATGAAATAATCCATGTCATATTTTTTCGGAAGCCATGTCATCAATTGTAGTAGCCATGTCATATTTTTTTTTGTGAAACTGATTGTAGAGATGACATGTGGCAAAATCACTTCTCAAATATAGTCTAGGGGATATTTTGTATAACTTCAAATTATATATCGCCGAAACACTAGTAGTCTTACACTGGGCCACAGTCTCATTTAGGTATTGAATGGAAGGCTGTTCAAAGACGGATGGAACACCCAAGTGGAGCGCACGCATATAGATTCCCCATTCATGATTATTTACAATTATCAAAAGATTCTTTTTATTTATGTAGGATCCGCTTGAGGTTAAGATTTGCAAAGAGACACCCTAAACTGTCAACTAGAGTAGTTATACTGCAATGTTGAAGTGTTTTAGTGGTTTTTTGTTTTCTATTATTTAGTTTGCTTTTTAAATAATATATGTTGATTTAAATTTTAAAAATGTTTGAGTTGTCCAAAAGTTATACAAAAAATATAATTCTATCTAAAATCAAAATTATAAGTATTCCAAATAAGTCAAATACGAATCGATACCCGACCGTTCACTCTTGTTCAAATTAACTATATCTATCTTATTAAAGTAGAAGTACTTTAAGCTTTTGTTTGGAAACATAGATAGTAGTAAAAAAATATAATGTTGTTTGGATAAATGGATAGTAGTATATTAAGAAAAATAATAATGGGCTTAATTTGAATCATAGATTATTATGGCCCAAAATATAATTAACATTATTTTTAGGTTTTGTATGATTGTTATTAATTTGTTAAAGAAAATTATAAAATTATTTATAGTTTCTTTTGAAGGGATTTTTGAATAAATAAAGAACAAAATGTAATTATTTATATAAATATATATTTTGTATGATATTTTCTGTTTTCGTATATTTTAAACACTTTTCACAAAATTTCTTGATATATAATTTTAAAAATACAGTATAACTATATAAGTGATTCGCCTCATGAATTATTATGTGTATTTAAGAGTGAAAGACTATTATTATGTAAAAGAATTATTAAATTACAAAAGTATAAATATTTATAAAATTCTTACTACCGTGTTTACGGGTCACAAATGCCTTTATAACACGATACATAGCCAAAATACGTAGTTTAAACAATAAACAAAATTAGTAAAACTGAAATCATTAAATGTTAGTTTTCTAAGTTCGTAAAATACTGTAAATTCATCATAATTATTTATCAAAAAGGTATATACATATTTATTCCTAAAATTTTGGAATAATTTGCGTGGGGATCTTCTCATTTAAACCAAAGTCCAACACTTGATCTCCACGAAAATAGAATAGAGATTAATAGCAATTCGGTTACCATTAATTATTCATAAATATTTTCACATAAATTTAAATCTAGCAATTTTTAACTAATTTATATATTTGTTCATAAATTTTAGAAAGATTTAACGTGGGTATCTCCTCATTTAAATCAAGATCTCAAACTTGATCGCCACGAGTTAGAATAAAGGTTAATAACTACTAAATTGTCATATCTTTATTGTTCATAATTATTCCTAAATATTCTCACATATATTATTGTTTAAATCGTACGAAATCTTAGCATTTAATCTTAATAAAATCATTTTCGTTGAACACTTCAAAATTGTTGCTTCTGATGGTACAATTACGAAATACAAAGTTTAAATAATAAACAATAAGCAATACAATTTCGTTCAACCAATTTAAAGTTCTGAAATGTTTATATATATCATAAAAACAAAAATCAGCCCAATATCCATGTGGATGCGCGAATCAGCCTCTAATATTATTTACCACAATAAACTAAAGTAGTAAAGATTGTACCCATTAACCTTTTGTTTTTCAAGATTTTATATATATCATAAAATAAAGACCCGTCCAGTTGGGCGGGTTAAGATTTAGTATATTATTATTGGACATCATACTTTATTTTCTTAATAATATCTTATTTTTTATTAAAAATATATATTGTTAAAGCAGAATACCTTATATGATTCTGCCATTAATTTTTGAGTTATTTACAATAGCGTGTTACTCTTTAGAGTGAACTATTGATAATTAAAATATAAAATCGTCCACCAAAGAAAAATATGTTTACGGAATATTCCAAAAAGTTACCAAACTTATTCGAACCATTAATAAATGAATCACGATACACAATTGATACAGCTTAATTGTTGTCCTTTACTACACGTATCATATCCTCTTTACATATAATAAATTATTTTCTCTTTACTTAGGTATATTTAAGGTTAATGAATCAAAAACGTGAATAAATTAAAACTATGAGATTCCAATTCTATTTTTTAGAGATTAAATAATGGAATTATATTTATGAATATAAACTTTTTTTGTGACCCTAAAATTGTCACGGTTTACAAAATTAAAGGAAAGTACCATATACAAATAATACATTTATGATGTGTTATATATAGATCTTTTTGAAAAGGACAAAAATATTCATGAATAGTATATGATCAATACTTTTTATGGGTCAAAAATTTCAAATTGATAATATTATAAAAGGTAAAATAAAATAAATTATACTAGAAATAAGTTGTATCTGATATATTTTAATCTCCTAAGTAAATGCGCTTACGAAACTATAATTATACATAAATCACAATCAATAAAATCTAATTATTTTAAACTTAATATTAAAAAAACTAAAATAAAGTTGACTTTTCTAAATCAATAGACGATTAACGAATATACAGCTCTACAATTACTGTCTTTCGGGTTATTTTATCGAACGTACAAAATGTTTTATCATGTAGGAACATATTGAACAAATATTTGTCTTTATTTCTATTATAGACTAACAAATATTAATAATTTTATCAAGGAAAGATAACTTCGCGCTTTGAAAGCGCGGATCAAAATCTAGCAATATATTAAATTGATGTGTTAGTAAATATTAAATCTCAAAAAATTATACCATTTTACCAAAAAACCATTTAGAACTGTAAAGCTAAGTATAATTATATATATGTTTAGATAAATTTTATTACATTACATTTTAATTAAAATTTATATCTTTGACATTATAAATTATATTTTAATAAATACTTTAGTTATGAGAGCATCTCCAACAAAAAGTTTCATTTTAAGGGATATTGACCCTTAAAATGAGGATTTGAAGGTGGATTACTCCAACAAAGATCCTCAAATTTATAAGTATAAATATATAATAATATTGTAATGTCACTATTTTTAGTTCTATTTTAATAGTTACATATAACAAAAAAATATTATATTTAAAAGTTAGATTAAAGAATATGTTGACCAGAAAGAAAAATATATATTTATGTTTTAATGAATTTTATTTATTGTATAATCTAAAATTTATTACAAAAGATAAATATAATTTATATTACTCGTTTACTAACTAATAAATCATTTCGTTGATAGAAAATATATATATATATTTAAAAAATCGAATAAACCTAATACTGATAATATATAAGCGAACCAAATCAATTAAATATAATTTTAATATGACAACTAATTTATATAAATTGAAATACTGAAAAATTAGAAAAACTGAATAGAAACGGATCGAAATCCGGATTGAACGAACCTATTTCCGTGGCATTCATCATCTTGAATTAGTAGGATTGTGTTTCGAAAAATATTAGACAAAACAATTCGGTGGGATTGATCGAGTTTTTTGCATCCAATTAATAAATGAGTTATTAGCTAATTTCATAGCGATTACCTCATGGGCCTAACCCAGTTTGAATCAATATTAGGCCCTTTGGCCCATTAGGGTTTTGCAGTCTCTTCAGCCGTTCCTATATAGTGCAGTTAACAACGAGGGTTGCAGATTCATCATCCTCAAGTTGGGGTTTTAAGTTCTTAGTTTTATTTCTTCACCATCGTATAGGTTTGATAGGTTATCTATTTTGTCTCGGACGTTTTTGTTGGATTTTTATCTATAGGGGTTTGAAAGATTTTCTGTAAAAAAAGGGTTGTTTTTAAAAGAAAGCCAATTTGCAGAGCAATGACGTCAAATATAAAATGGCGTGAGTTGCCTTGAAGGTTGGCAACAACAGTAAGCGATTCTCCGTGCCTATCAAGTTTTCTTTATACTGATCGTGGCCTCGAACAAGTCGCTACATTTTTTCAAAAATATGTTTTAAAGATCTTGGTCTCGTTGACTATAAAAGGGAGATCTGGGTCTTTTCCGAAAGTTTAAGATATGTTCTCTGCACTGATAGGATTTCCTCTGATTATTCGATTCAACCCAATATTCTTTTTTTTAAATAAAGATTTGGACCCAAAGTTATAAGTACCATTAACTTGATGTAAACTATAATAATTAACATGATGGATAAAGTAACTTAATTATCATTAACTTGATGTATACTGTAATCTATAATAGTCATGTCTGAATGGATTTTAACATGAGGCTACAGTGAGAAGTTATAATTTTCCGTAATAGGTTTAATCTGAAGAGGAGGCTACAGTTAGAAACTATAATTTTCCGTTATAGGTTTGATCTGAAGTATGTAGAAAATAGTAATCTTAGAAAAAAAATTTGTATCATGTTTGAATACGAGTAGTCGAGAAACCTGGGACAATAAAAGTTGCTACTGACAGACTTTTGAAGCCATTGAATACTCACTATTCCTGATCCAGTCAAGTAATGAGTAAAATTTAAAAGTATATGAATGAGGTTAGAGAATAGTAGAATACAAAAGGATTGTGTAGTCTTATTTTATTGTGTATAGTTAGACTACTAAGTTAGACACAAAGACAATGGGCTCTGTGTTGCCGCTATTACAATCTACAAAGCAAGGCATCAAATATTGATTGGGCATCGGTCTCAGCTTTGTAGATCTTATTGGTAACCAAAGAATCAATTTTCATTTCAATATTCAGCGTGCATGTGAGAGTAAAGAATCTGTATACGTTGATGTACCCAAAGAATTCACATCAAAAAGCAGTTCCATTGGTTTCTCCGGCCAGCGGTGGGGGAGGCAGAAAATATTATTGTTAGGGGCATATGCATAGACAAAGTACGGGGGAAAATATGAATGGGGGCATAATCTAAATTTAGCTTTAAACTACACTAATTTTTTTAACTTCTCATCCCTCACCACATCAAGAAGATTATCCGGAAGCTCCGAACTTCAAAACAAGCTCAAGCTGTCCCCTGTTCTGCTCTTGACGTATATATGCTCTCTTCAACCGCAACTAGAATGTTTTCTCCTTTCTCCCAAAGCTCAAGAATCCAATCCGCAAGAACTTCTTCGTCTTCCCCCGCACGTGGCTCAATCAACCTTCTACCACAAACTATTTCAATGCATAAACATCGGGGCTAGTAGTTGCTCTACCAGTTCTTAAAAATTTTGGTGCCATATAATCTTTCCGCTCGCTATCGTTTTCTGCCTCTTCACTACCAAACCCACAACTACTGGGCTTCATATGGGCTCTGGATTTTTCAGGGTTCTTTTAACTATGAGTTTCTGGAATTGGGCTATGCCCTGAACTAAAACATTAAGCTTGTAAACATTTTAGTTTTTTTTTTCTGCATTTTAATTTGAAAGCCTAGGATTATGGTAGAGTTAAACAGCTTAACAAATGTATAGGCGTCATCCTACATCAGTTCATGCGGGTCCACCTCTGTGGGTTTCACTCCCACGCGCTTTGAAGGAGAAAAGCGTCCGAAAGTGGGTGAAATTGTCACCTCTCTCTGTCAGGTTATATATTATATGGTTAGTTTCTCAGCTCTTTCTCTTACAATTGACATTCCACAAATCCACCCAATTTAAAAAGAGATGAAGTAATATACAAGGTACTAGAAATAATTTTCTAACAAACTTTGTTCAAAATGAAAAGTTTCGTTTGACTTTATGCTTTTATTAATCGTTGCTTTTGGTTGTGGAAGAAATGTTTGTTTGACTCTTTTCAATTTTTGATCCACAATTATCCTTATGCCAAGAAGGTCACTGGTTTATATAAAGATCAGGGACACGCTCTAGCTAGTTATTCCCATAAACAAATTAGAAAGAAACAAATAAAAACAAAAACAAAAAAATCTGAACATGTCTCGTGAACTCAAAGTCTTGCAAATGTTTCGTCTTATGTTCTTTACTCTCTCATTATTTACGTACTGCTCCAACGGCAAACTGATCCCAGAGGGAGCTGCAGTTCTCGACTCCAGCGGTTTCGCCGTTTTGACGAATACCACGAAGCATTCCTACGGTCGAGTTTTTAACGACTACCCCTTTAACCCGAACCAGAATTTCAGCTTCAACTTCTTCTTCGCGATCGTCCCTGAGCATAACCATCAAGGCTCACACGGTATGGCTTTCGTTATCTCTCCCACAAGAGGCCTCCCCGGAGCTTCCTCTGATCAGTACTTAGGAATATTCAACGAGACAAACAACGGTAAAGCTTCTAACAACGTGATAGCTATCGAGTTAGATATACATAAAGACGAGGAGTTTGGTGATATCGATGATAATCATGTTGGTATTAACATTAACGGTATGAGATCTGTTGTCTCTGCTTCAGCTGGTTACTATGATAGTAATGATGGAAGCTTTAAGAATCTTTCTTTAATCAGCGGAAAGGTAATGAGGCTTGTACTCGTTTATAGCCAACTAGATAAACAGCTCAATGTTACGTTAAGCCCTGCTGAGCTCTCTGTTCCGCCGCTGAAACCACTTTTGTCTTTAAACCGAGATCTCTCACCGTATTTTTCGGATAGTATGTACTTTGGGTTCACTGCATCGACTGGATACACGGGAGCACTTCATTATATGTTGGTCATGTTCGGCTCTGGCGACACCGGCAGTCTACAGTGGGATCTTAACGCAATCCCCATCCTACCTCCTTATCCGAAGAAATCGTTCGACAGAACAAGAACGGTTTTAGCGGTCTGCTTAGCCGTATCCGTAACCGCTGCGTTTATGGCCTCGTGGATCGGTTTCGTCTTTTACTTGAGGCACAAGAAAGTTCAAGGGGTTCTTGAGGAGTGGGAGATTCAGTATGGACCTCATAGGTTTGCCTATAAAGAGCTTTTCAATGCCACAAAGGGTTTCAAGGATAAAAAAATTCTAGGAAGAGGAGGTTTTGGTCAAGTCTATAGAGGAACACTTCCAGGTTCTGATGCAGAGATCGCTGTGAAACGGATTTCACATGGTTCAAGTCAAGGAAAGAGCGAATTTCTAGCCGAGATATCGACCATCGGTCGGCTTAGACATCCGAATCTAGTCAGACTTTTGGGGTATTGTAGACATAAAGAGGATCTCTTCTTGGTTTATGACTTCATGCCCAATGGAAGCCTTGACAAGTGTCTAAACCATACCAACACGAATGAGAATCAAGAACGGCTCTCTTGGGATCAACGTTTCAAGATCATCAAAGACGTTGCATCTGCTTTGCTATACTTGCATCAAGAATGGATACAAATCATTATTCACCGGGATATCAAACCGGCTAATATTCTCATCGATCACGAAATGAATGCGAGGCTAGGAGATTTTGGATTGGCTAAGCTGTATGATCAGGGGATCGATCCTAAGACATCTAAAGTAGCGGGAACTTTCGGGTATATCGCACCAGAGTTTCTAAGGACAGGAAGAGCTACGACGAGCACTGATGTTTATGCCTTTGGGCTGGTTATGCTTGAAGTCGTTTGCGGTAGAAGGCTGATAGAGAGGAGACAAGCGAAGAACGAAGAAGTTCTTGTGGATTGGATACTAGAGCTCTGGGAAAACGGGAAAATATTTGATGCGGTGGACGAAAGCATCCGTCAAGAACAGAACAGGGGAGAGATTGAGCTTGTTTTGAAGCTTGGTGTGTTGTGCTCGCATCAAGCTGAATCGATTAGACCGGATATGGGTGCGGTTACGGGGCTCTTGAATGGCGTTTTGCAGCTTCCGGATAATCTTCTTGACGTGGTAAGAGCTGAGAACTTGAGAGGACGGCATGAGATATCAATGGAAGTGCTACTTGATATATATTCAGTGAGTAGATTGACGCTTACACGTTCATCCACCTCTCTTAGACGCTGAAACCTGAAAAAGGTATATTTTTCTTACGTAACTTTATGTTTATGAAATTGTATTGGGATAATATATGTCTAGTCATAGTGATTTTTCACAGATATAAATATCTATAAAATAAATATATTATAATAGTTAATATTTTATTTTCAGTTTTAATCATTTTACAACTTATATTAATAATAATATTTTGTTTTCAATAGACATGTAGTTTTTAATATATAATATCTAATATGTTTAGTTATCATTTGAGTATATTATATTTCATGTATTTCTTCTAATTTAACTATAATATTATTTTTGTTTTCAATAAATTTTTTTTTTTTTAGTTTTGTTATTTGTATTTCGGTTTATTCTCTAAGATTAAAAAATATTTTTAATAAGATCCAAAATAGTTTGTGTATTTTATTAGAAAATGGAAATTAGTCTGCGTATTTTTTTTTTTTAAAAATTCTTTTTGAGAATCATCGATTCTTTTTCAGTATTATGACGCAATCCAAGTATTGTTTCTTTTTCAATCTGTCCACTGTCCAGATAGAATTACCTTTAGGCTTGTCTGAATGGATTTTAACACGAAAAATTGTTGAATGATGCTTATTTTTTTCTCAAATCACAAAACAGAAAAATGTGGGAAAAGAAGAGCAATAAGTCAAGAAGCTGTTGAAAATTGCTATGTTGGTATGTTAAAGTCTTTGTAAAAGTCTTTTAGTTTACTTGTTGCAGTAGTGTAAGTATAAGGTCTTGTTAGTTTTTGTATTTGATGCAGCATCTACATGTAACAATTGGATGCAACATTTAGATATTTCATTCAAATGTTTATTCATTTTTATAGTCAACTAGGTGACCGGTCCGCACCCTGTGCGGGCAATGTACAATTTCAAAATAAGGACAAAATACTGGTCGGGGTTGGAAGTAACGGATTATATATCATAAGACCACCTATTTTGGAATAAAGCATTAGGCTGAGTGCATATGATGGTAGTCAATATTTTAAAAGGAGGAGATGGAACAAAGTAACTTGGGCC
Source organism: Raphanus sativus (assembly GCF_000801105.2). Classification (NCBI taxonomy): domain Eukaryota; kingdom Viridiplantae; phylum Streptophyta; class Magnoliopsida; order Brassicales; family Brassicaceae; genus Raphanus; species Raphanus sativus. The sequence goes on along the minus strand of NC_079514.1, from coordinate 52,188,181 downwards.
TCAAGAGGTAGTCAATATTTTAAAAGGAGGAGATGGAACAAAGTAACTTGGGCCTCAAGAGGTTGTTATTGTGTATATGTATAATTGCAATGTTCGGATAAAATATTTTGTTTAGGCATCAATTTTTTATTTCAAAATCGATAATTAATAGTATATATTTAGAGATGACTACATATTTTACATTATCAGTAATTAGAATTGGATGGTATATATGCTATGATGAGTTTTTTAGGTGAAAATTTTTGTATGCATGAATTTGAGGCGTAAAATGTATGTAGACACATTAAAAGAGAAGATAATAAATTTGAAAATATTATCCATAAATTGTATAAAGTATTCAGTACAATTCTCGATAAAGAAAACAACTTCAAGGAGAGACCTGAAAAAAAATCATTTTGTAAGAAATTGGACGGGTATTTTTGTATAATTTGAAAGATTTACAAATTTGTAAATTTTATCTTCTCCGGGCACAATATTAAATTAACATACCATGATCAAAATAGTGAGAACACTTTTTTCCGAGAATGAAATAGTATCGATCTTCGTAGTCATCACCACCCATCTGCCAATACAAAAAAAAAACAATTGTAACAATTTATATATTTTAAAAAAGATATTGGAAAAAACTGGTAACAATCACGTACCCTTCCTACGGAATATTTTGAAAATCTTGTTTGTAGACAACATTCAATGTTTTTGTCTCGGCCTTCCTTTCTTTACCAGTTATTAGGATTTTTAATCCAGATCTCGACTTAACTCTTGAAAGTGCAACGTAGAGCTGACCATGTGAGAACACTGGCCTAGACAAAAACAAACCAACACTTTCTAGTGTTTGAACTTGACTTTTGTTGATGGTCATCGCGAAAGCCAGTGTAACGGGAAACTGTCTTCGACGCATTCTGAAGGGAAACTTTGTGTCAGGTGGACTGACATACATTCTAGGAATCCAGACTTTGTCTCCAGCAGTACTATTTCCAGTTATAATTCTACCTTCTATAACATGTGGGAGCAACTGAGTAACAATTAGCCTAGTACCATTGCATAAGCCATCTACCAAATCCAAGTTACGGAGACACATAATAGGAGCACCAACCTTCAGCTTCAAATTATGTCTAGGCATTCCTGCCACTCTAACACTGTTCAAAAACTCTGTTGGATAGGTAACATTTTCTTCTATATCAACATCGGATGGGATTATACTGTCAGAGCTAAGGTAAACCTTGTATTCACCTGAAAGCACGTGTAAATCATTTACTCTAGAATAATGTAAAAAGTTAGTCGAACATAAGAGTAAACAGAATCAAATGTTACCTGGCAACTGCGAAAGCATGTAATCATTTATTTTATCAACTTCATCATTTGTGGGTGTGAGAATGGCTCGATGTCTATACAAATCCTTATCTTCTGAGGTTTGAAAAGCTTGTCCATAAACCTCCTTTGCAATAGTTTGAATCGGATCTTCTCCAATATTTTTGATCAACAGATCAGAAGGGATGTCAATGTCAACCTGACCGTCGTTTGGCAAATTTATTTTTCCATCTCCAACATCCAAAATCCATTTTGAGAAGGATTGAAGGTCTTTTGCTGCATCATCAGTAAGCCCAGCGAGCAATCTCATGTTTTTTGTTAGCTTCAGAACTTTGCAGTGCTCCCAAAGATATGACGAATTAAGAGCTTGCAAAACAGTCTCTGCTCTACCACCTCCAGGTATGACCGGTAAAATCTGTCTGAAATCTCCACCAAAAACAACTACTTTACCTCCAAAAGGTTTGTCTTCAGAAGATCTTATAATATCACGCATAGAACGATCCAAAGTCTCGAAACAGTGTCTGCTCATCATAGGCGCCTCATCCCATACAATGAGCTTTGCTGCTTTAACTAATTCTGCACGATCTGATCCTGGCTCCATTTTCTTGCAAGTAGTAAACTCGTCGGCATCTATCGGAATACCAAACCTGGAATGTGCGGTTCTACCTCCTTCCAACAATAATGCAGCAATTCCACTGGATGCGGTATTTAGAACAATCATACGTCTAGATCGGATTGCTGATAAGAGTGCTCTATATACGAAGGTTTTACCTGTGCCTCCATAACCATAAAGAAAGAACACTCCACCGCTATCATTTAAAACTGCATCCAAAATCTCGTTGTAAACCCCTCTTTGCTCATCTGTTATCATCGCCATAAGTCTTTCATTTTCTTTAGCTGATCTTCCACAACATACTTAAGCTCATCATCTATAAGGCGATTGCCGTTGTAACAACCAAAATCATCTGGCTTGGGCATTAGGGGCCATTTCTGGAGGCTACGACCATTGCTAAGCAAATGATTTTGAATCTCGGTTAGAGCAATGTTTTTGATATGATCTATGGTCAAGTTCAACTCTGAAAATTTGAAAAATTAATTACATAAGAGAGACCTGATTTAAAACATATTTCGTTTAATAAGAAAAAATCTCACCGGGATTTCCAGTTTGTCGTCGTTTCTTGTAGAGAATATCGTCGGTTAGATACTCCCAAGTAGCTTCCCACACAACATGAGGCTGAGATAATGTTTTGGATACCAACATTCTCGAAAAAAGCTTCCTCGCATACGTGCCAGAACTATTATCACTACAATCTTTGATAGCTTCTATGTATTCCTTGTCATCATCCATCAAACCCAAAGCATAGCAAGCATCTTCGTATGTAGAATATACAACACCATCAACTGTTCTTATATCCTCGTACGATTTCGGCCCTCTTACCCAATTTAGCATTACTCTTAAGAAATATAGCTCATCTTGTGATGGATTAATATGTGCAATCCTCCCTATCGCAAAGCCTCGTTTACGTGGTACCCATTCTCTCATACTTGCTTTCCAAACAAATTTTGTTGGAAATTCGGCATATGTCAAATCTCTTGCCTCTGGATATTTTTGATTTGCTATGAACCACGCCAGAAACATGGATTGGTTGACAGATTTTTTCTTGAGGATACTCTCAATAGGTTCATCTTCATCAAAAAACACCAGCTCCTGATCAGGGAGATGAAATCCAATTTTCTCTACAGAAATAGTACGAAAATGTGTAGGAAAAGCAAGAACCCGCCACGATGACTCGCATGCAGTTATATATCTAATATAGAAATACGATAAACATAAATTAGAAACAACAATCGTAGACCTTAAAATGTAAAAGAAAGTAGTATTTAATTTTTAATAATGTAATAATTTAATTGTAAAAACAATGTTTTATTATTATTCTATACGATAGTATATATATTTGTCTAAGGATATACTTTAATAGATTATGCAGTTATTTTCGGTTCATGCACACATAGAAACTAAGTAATAATAATAAATATAATAATACCTGCAGTCGTAATATGTTTTGATTTCGTCGATGACGCCATCTTCATCTTCTTTATCCATTGCAGCTGAAGCATAATCAGGTCCCTTATGGATATATTTGAAAAGATACTTAACAGCACGCGTTTGGATGCACCACTCGACATTCATATGCGCGTGATATCTAAGCATGAGGTTTCTATTGTAAGGTACAACATATCCATTGTCTAATCTGATTCCATTTTTCTCAATGAACCTACCATCAATACGACGCATGTAAGCTGAAAATCCATTTGCGTCAATCGATGTCCTGATGTTCAGTCGTTTCGGAAACATCTTAGAGCATTTACCGTTAACCATACATACATTATCCTTCTTTGCTGGACCGCAAGGACCATGCATCATACAATCCCCAACGATTGCATACAGGTCTGGATCTACCGTCTTGTCAGGTATCTCAGCCGATATAATAGTGTCTATATGATCAGCTGTTGGAAATTTGGCTCCATTTTGCATGAAGACGAGAATATGAGCGTGTGGCATTCCTCTTTTCTGAAACTCAATCGTGTACATTACTGACAAAACAGAAAAGAAAACAAGAACAGACATTTTAACTGATGAAAATACTATCTAAAGTAGTTCCTTGAAAAACAAATAAAAAAACACCGGCATTAATGTTACAAATTTGTTAGGAGATTTACCTGCAGAAACTGGACCAAATAAGGAGCCGTCCTTGTTTGTCAAAAACTCAATAAGATTATCGAGTTTCATCTTGAAAACTCTACACAAAATTTCAGGTCTGTCTTCGGTGGTAAGGTTATATTTTTTCAGATACCTTGTAACTTCAGGCCATTTTGGATTGCACGTAAAAGTGATGAAAAGATCTGGAAATCCATAGTACTTGCACAAAGCCATGGCATCGTAGTAATGCTGCTTCATATAACATTTTCCTCCGGTGAAAGTTGCTGGGATGAAAATTCGGCTCCCTTGCTCAGCCATCTTAGCTCCGCCTTTTGCAGCTGCCTTCTGGATTGCATCATAACTAACTGACCGGAGTTTTTTCTGATTCAGCCATAAGTAACGCAGTCTACTCGATTCTATCATTGTGTAGGCGTCCACAAGGAACTGATGAAACAATCTTCCGGATCTCGTAATCGTGGGTGCTTCCCCCTTCCTCTCTAAAATGCGAAATGCAAAGTATTCACGCATAGTTACATTTTTGCGTTTTCTCCCAGCCGTGTCTTCAAAACCAATTGGAATATTTAATCGAAAACCATCCTCTCCATATGGAAACAATAGTGGATACTGCAGAGGCAAATACGCCGGATGTAATTCACTTATCCTTTGCAACTTTCCACTTGTACTCTCTAGAACAATATCTCGGGGCTCCATATTTAAAACAAAATCTCCAGGTATCAAAGCAGCAACTTCATTTGCAGTGGGCAGATTATGGGTCCGTCCATCAGATTGCCGACTTTCAATCAACCTCATCCTATAACCTGTTGATCCTTCCACGTCGAACCTATCTCTTGCAGATCTAAAAGCCTTAACATGAGGATTATACTGATCTAACATATTCTGCAGAAGAAGAACAAGTGGTTCTCTTAGTTTCTTAGCGCTAGCTCCGTCCGACCTGTCCAGTATATTAAGAATAAAAAATAAGTTCAAAAATTGTAGACAAACTTGCAAATTCCTAAAATATAGTCATAATAAGTTCAGAAAGCCTACAAAATTACCCGGCATAAGCGTCAAGTCTATTTTTTATCTCATTTAAAGTATCAATGATATACAGCTGGGAGAATTTTGGAGCTTGTCCAGGCTCGGGAACTATATCACCAATACGATGATAGTTCTCACCGGACATTCGAAAAACAAATGGTCCACGACCATTGTTAATAGAATGATCTATCTTCTTCCCAAGTGATGTGAAAGAGAACATCATATTGTAAGCTCGTATAAACTCTCGATAATGTTTACTTAATTCGTCTCCTTTGCATAACAAATACATTAACTCCATTGGAGGATTCGCGAGGCGAGGAAGCACAACTTTTCCATGTTTACAACACATTGAGAAGACAGGTTTCTTGCTACGACGGCGTTTTCCAATTCTTTCACCATACCACATGTATGCTTGACAAAACCTACAATTCCAAACTGGATCCCCTTCGTCGTAATAACCTATATAAAAAATGCTCTCATTACGATAAAAAATAACTAATAAATTGTTATTTATTATCAAGAGATTGTACAATTTTGAAGTCATCACCGTTTTTTTGTAACCCTATAGTAATAGATGAAGTAACGGTATGATTTTCTTGTTGTGGGATATATTGTGGTGATGGGTTTATCAAAGACTCTCCACCAGGATAGCCATTGTAAGTCTGATTGTCGTCATATTCATCTTCATTTTCAGACTCACTCTCTATTTCATATCGATTATTGTAAGCTGCGTGAAAAAGTAAATCACAACATATAAAATCGAATATCATCAATGAATATAAATAAATGTCTAAGTTTATAGATGGAAAAGACTTTATACCTTCAGGATGGTCCTGTACGATGAACCTTGGTGGAGGAATGAATTCATTTGTTTTGTTTTGGTTTGGACACTGAGTAGCTGGAAAAGATTGATTTAAACATATAAACGAATGTAAGTATGTTAGAATTTCCTGAATTTGGTAAACATCTACAACATTTAAATTGCTGGAGGAACATCATATTATTAGGATTAAAACAGGGTCAGTAATACCTTCAGGATTTGAATCTGTTTCAAACAATTGTGGAAGACCAGAACTCGATGGTCCTGTAATGTTCGAACCTGGCCTTGCTGTTTTTGGAAAAGTATAAGTTTAGTCGCACTTTAGATATAGTATCATACAATATATATGCCTTCATTATTATATAAAACCCGTTGTTACCTTTCTTTTGTTTAGTTTTTGAATTCACCGATGGAGGTGATCCAATTATCTTACGTTTCCTGAAGCAAATGTTAGTACTCCCGATAATAGATTTTTGATTACCAATTGAAGCTAAAAGATGACATTTTATTATTATAAGAAATTTTCTCTCAATCAGAGTACATTATTACTATTGTCTTTACTATTAATTTAAAATAATACTACTTTAAAAATAACTTATGTTATCGGCCGTGATTAGTTACCGGTTTCTATACTCGATGGGTCCATGTTGGTTACAGAGCCACTGCCATTTGAGAGATTTAGTGAAGTTTGGGTTGAAGTACAGGAACCTGCAGACGTAAGTACAATAACCTTTGAAAATAAGAAATGCAATATCGAGAAATGTTTGCATAAGTAGCACTGGAAAAGAAAGTATTACCGATATTTGGTACAACTGATGGCTTTGTTGCCTTGAAAATCCATGTCACTGTTTAATTAAACGTAGATCATGGTCAGAAATGTTTTGTTCTTTGGCAGATTAACAAAAATCAACGTCCGCAAAATCAAACCGAGAAGAGAGTAACCTATATTTGTGGTAGTAAGGCCTATTGTTCTTTTGTTATTCAGTATTTCCTTTCTCGCTTTTCTAACTTGCTGTGTTAATCCAGGTTTAGGCTCCGATGGCTGTGGATTAATGGATCGAAACACTTGATTTGTAACATTATGAAAGGGGGTTCTAAAAGGATTGATTGTTGTTTCTGGTGAAACGTTTGTGATGGATGACTTTTGTGTTACATTCCTCCTTGGAGTATTCTCTTTGTCATTGATACCTATGTTATCAAAGTGTGGCAGCAAAAACAATCATTATTAAAAGTGTGTCACTTAAAAATGTCTACCAAATTCTTATGAAATATATTTGTTTTAGAGAATTTTATTTTCTTTGTATAAATTTTCAATACGAATCGGTTACATATACTCAGTTATATATACACGGTTGTACGAAAATTATAATATATTCATAAAGATTTATATTTATTTTAAGGAAAACATACCAATTTTTTTAATCTTTGGTGGTTTCTTCCCACTGTCTGTTCCCAGTAGATTACTTCTCTTCATGCGTCAGACTTTTCAGATATTGCTTATGTCTTTTGTAAGAACAGGATTCTAGCTATAGAATTTTCCGAATGCAGTTAGAAAAAAGGCTTCAACAAACTTATATAGTTTGACAGAAAATGAAGACTATGGAATTCAGAAGACGACATATTTAATCAATATAATAAAGATAGATTGAAGACCATTAGGTTTTACCATCATTTGAAATATATGCAAAATCAATTGTTGCCAATTCTAAAGTTGGTATTAATTTCTTACCGTGTTTATATTCCTTGCGTAGGTGAATATGATATTTTTTCGGAAAACAGTTGATATTTCTTTTGATTGGACGAATCATCTGTTGTTAGCTGTGTACATTTATTGTAAATGATTGTTTCTGTAAGTTTACCATATATAGAACCCCCATATTTTTTCACCTTAGATATAAAATTATTTTTGGGATCTAAATTGCAACTGATTGGGTTATTCTTTCGAAAATTTTTTAAAGATTAAATGTGCTATGATCTCTCCCAAAATGGTATAGTAGTTGTTTTATAAACCAATTATATTAAAACAATTTATTATTCATTGTTAAAAAACAAAAACGCACAAGGAAAATAATGGAAAACATAATGAAATTGTTTAAAATAATGCCAATAACAAATAATTGCGTAAACGGTTGTACTTTCAAGTGCATAATGACTTCAACTTTCTTCCTTCATTTTGTATTAGCAATGATTTTTTTAATACTCACTCGTCATCCGAGTCATAATCATGAAATATGACAACATGTGGCTGCATAAATAAATAATTTTGTTAGAAAATGTAACTATACTAAAAATAGTTTATATAAGAGTAAAAACAAAACTTACATGTGGATGAAAGAGTTCGATTATTTCTGCATTGTCAACAACTGAATCAACAACATATGCTGAATTTTGTTCTTTTTGACCATTAGATTCGATTGTCAGCATAAATAGAATTTTCCTCCCAATCAATTCAGTTAGAGATTGTGGTACAAAATGTGAATTTTCCTATAAAACATAAGTATTCATTTACGATGTAAAGTATCGAAATAATATATTCTAGGCTACTCTGTTGTTCACGGAATGTTGATCCTCTAGGCTACTCTGTTGTTCATCTTGGCTTTTTCTTTTAGACAATGGAGTTCCTGATAAACCACCTGAACCAGAAGAAATATCATCTGAAGACTGCAGCATTAGGACCTAGAAGGAAAAAGTTTAACCGATCAGTATTACGATAATGTAAGAATTAGCTGAACTATACAGACGAATGAGAACAATACCTGTTTAACTGGCAAAGCAGCAAATTTCTCAATCAGTTCACGATCAGCAGTAGCAATTCGAACAACATAATGAGAGCTCTTTCCTTTGATGTTATCAGCATCCACTGAAACCTCAAAAAGGATTCTCTTGCCAAAAAGGTCGCTAACAGCTTCTGGTAACAAGTCTTCATCTAGATTCTACAAGTAAAAAGGGAAAAGTGAGGACTCTAATTTATACATATAGTAATAATTTCCTCTTTTATTTAAATTTGACGGTACCTCATCATAGAGTTCAGCGGCAGAACGACGCACAAGCACTTGAGCATTGCCATCAAACAAAAGAAAGTTTGCCTCACCGGTATCATCTTTAACGTGGACAATTAATTTAAACCTGAGTTACCAATAAAAGTTTAATATTTAGTAATTACTGGATAACGTACACCATAATTATACATCATATAACAAAAACCAGAATACTTAATTATGTACGCGTTCAATGAAATACCTCGGAATGACATCAATGTGTTCTTTATCACATGTATTACAGTAGAACAAGGGACGGTTGTCATCATCAACATTGGTTGTAGGCATAACTTTTTTGTTGTGGTATTTGCAACTTAGATATTGCCAACCACGCTCAGTATCTATGTTTTCAATAGTCCCCAAGGTGACAAAAGTTCCAACCTATTCAAGACAACAGCATGTTAGTAGGATTATTAAAATTAATAATTTACATTTAATAAAAAAAAATAGTGTACGTCTAACCAGAGTACTGTCAACGATATCTCTTATTGTTAGCCTCTCATTAAGAACAAAAAACCGGGCACGAACAGATGTAGCACTAGCAACACTCCATTGGCTACTATCCTTGTTTGTAATAGCAAGTGAATCATCAGGAAGACTACATAGATAAAAAGACATAATTTTATTTTAGAGTCCAATTTAATAACATATTTTAAAAAAACTTGCATTTTTTATTACGTACCACAATTTAAACTCATCAACCAATGAACACGTTGGGTTTAGCAAAATTTGGGTGGAATTAAACCCGCTAGATATGGAGTAAACCCCTGGAGAACATTCATCATATTATATTGTCTGCGAGTAATAATTAGAAACCTTAACAAATCAAATTACATACCTTTCCACTCTTTAATGGAACAGAACCTGATAATACAAATTATCATAATGGACATGTTACTCATACTGTAGTCGTATACTTGTTTAGCATAACCACCCCACAGAGTACACATGATCTTGACATTACTGAAACGAAAACGTAGATAAAATGTAGAGTTTTTTAACTTTGTCAAATATAACCAATAATAATTGAAATTTCAGCTTACCTATGGTCACGTAGCTCGATCAAAAGCCTCATGTTATCTTTGCCTTTAATGCTTTTGTTTTCCAGCGACCCAAAGTTAACGATTTGTCCAATTATATCTAAATTTATTACATAAAAAAATAAGAACAAAATTAACATAACATGACAGAGCATTAATTGTGTGCTAAAATGACTCACCAACTAAGCAGCTGCTATCAATCTTTCCTTCCAGAATATCGGTAAAATCGGCAAAATTCTTTTCAGGAATTTCACTTGGAAAATCTAAAGCTTTTCCAACAAAAGTGGTTGGATAGAAACCAATTTTGTACAGATGTGGAGTTGTACGATATTCACCAATTGCATCGAAGACCTTGAACAACTGGACGACAATTGCATCTTCCTCATGTAGCCTTTCACCATATTTTTTGATGAGTTGTTCTCCAACTGAAGCATGAATTCTTGTCCCCTGAATACCAGTCAAAATAATAATAGTATTAAACAATAAACAAAATCTTAACATAAAACTGTGTGTTCTTCACTTACTTCTCTATCAGCAAAAACCATTTCAATAGTGTTTCCTGATTCTTTGTTGTAGTTCTTCCACAACCGAATAATCCTAACTTCAATACGGGACGTATCTTTACGGGGTTTTAATTCTCGGACCAAAGATACTATATTTTTGGACTTTGCGAGCATCGCCATTTTCGTTTCAAAATAGAAGAATGGTTGAGTTGCTTCAAGGCCACTTTGTACTCTATATATAGTCCTTTGATGGTGTAGAGTATTAACGACGCAAAAAATATTACTTGCGAGACTTGCGCAAGTAATTGGGTATAATAAGGTATGTAAATTAAATGACTAATGATTAAAGGAAACCTAATAAATTTGTAAAATTAATCACGAATATGCATTTTATACGATGCGAAACTTGCGCAAGTTTTCAATATAAATAAGGTATGTTGATAATAATTAGTTTCTTAATAAAATATGAAATGAATTTGCCATTAAGAGATTTAATGATTAGTTGACATTTTTTAAATTTCTTCTGCAAGCTATGATTAATGTTCGCCATTGATTACGATTTTTGCGCAAGAAATAATTAGTGCGTTTGCTAATTAATGTCACTTTCCAATTAAAAGGTCGATGAAAAAAATAAATCAAAAAGAAAAATTAGAAAAACTGGACCAATAGAAACGCGAGAATTCTCGTGAGAAGAATTCTATGAGTGCCACGTGGCATTTGTACTTCTCTTTTAATATACAGGAGGATATTTACATCCATATATAACATCTAGATGTTAAGTTGTTTGTTTTTCAATTTCATAATAGCATTTGAATTCTATTAGTTAAAATGAATAAAAGGGCATGTTTTTTTATTAATGAACTAATTATAATAATCAAATAAATTATTTTGCATTTTTTGCAGAAAACACAATTTTGCTGATTTTGATTGGAAAATAATATTGTGATTTTAACGAAATATAAAATTTGCGGTTTTTGCGGAAACACATTTTTTTCGGGTTTTGACGGAAAAACATGTTTTTCATGTTTTGGTGGAAAACATATTTTTGGGTTTTACATGAAAACACGGCTTTCGGATTTTTCAGGTTTTGAAAAGAAACCACAGTTTTGGCGGGAAACCATGGTTTTGGCGGAAACCACGTTTACGGGGTTTAGCGGGAAAACATCGGATTTTGGCAAAATTGCATTTTGCTGATACTGTGAAAAAACTCATTTTCAGGTTTTACAAAAACATGTTTCTCGGATTTTCATGTTTTGGCGGGAAATCATGTTTCAGGGTTTAGCGGGAAAACTTATTTTTAGCGTTATGACAGAAAATTGTATTTTGTTTTTTTTTTTTGCAGTAAAACGAGTTTTCCGGTTTGGCAGAAAAACACATTTTTCGGGTTTTAGCCGAAAAACACATTTTTCGGGTTTTAGCAGGAAAACATGTTTCTCAGGTTTTAGAAAGAAAATGCGTTTTTAAGTTTTGGCGAGAAAACACGTTTTTACGTTTTTGGAATGTTAACGGAAAATACGTTTTTGGGTTTTGGCGGGAAAATGTATTTTCCAGATTTTGGTCGGAAATCGAATTTTCGATTTTTGGCGAAAACGCATATTCGGGTTTCAGCGGGAAAATGTATTTTTGGATTTTGGTGAAAAACTCTTTTTGAGTTCTGATGAGAAACCCTGTTTTTATTTTTAGTTTTGGAAGAAAAATACATTTTTGGGTTTTACTGAAAGAACCTGTTTTTGGGTTTGCCGAGAAAAGGTATTTTTGGGTATTGGCAGATTTAAACGTGTTTTTCATTATATGCGGAAATACGTGTTTTCGGATTTTGACAAAAAAATACATTTTTTTTTTGCATTTTGCTGATTTTTGCGAAAAAAACTTGTTTTCGGGTTTTGGCGAAAAAATACGGTTTTCAGTTTTTGCAGGAATACATGGTTTCTGTTTTGGCAGAAAATTTCAATTTTCTGATTATAAATATTATTTAATAATTATAATAACTAATTTAAATTAATTTTTATATTTATATTAAGAGTATTTAAATCTTTTGAAATTTGAGATGTAAATATAGTATTCAAATTCTACTTTTTAGCATCTCAAATATTTAGATATTCTAAATAATATAGATTTTATATCTAAAATGTTTCATCTAAATACGGTTTTGGCGTTGATGAGACAATGGAAAAAATAAAACAATGGGATTTGAGTTATTGTCCCATTGTTTTATTTTTTCCATTTTAGATATAAATCTATATTTTCCATTGTCTCATCAACTCCATGAAAATATTGTCTCATCAACTCCATTAAAAAAACTAAAACTCAAATCCCATTGTTTTAAGTGATATTCTAGAGTAGTTTAACAAAAATCACCTAAATCTCTGCAACTTATTAAAATCATCTAAAACTCCATTAAAAATCAAATCACCTCAAATGTTGAGTTTTAGTTTTTTTGAGTTATTAAAATCATCTAAAACTCCATTAAAAAATAAAACAATGGGATTTGAGTTTTAGTTTTTTTAACTAAGAAACTCCACCCAAACACTATAAAATCACCTCAAAACTTTAAAACTCCACAACTTAAAATATTTTCAATAACAGTGGATTTCAGAGTACTTTACGAAATGTCAAGTTCAATAACAGTAGATTTTAAATGAGTTTTTAAAATTCATGTTTGAATAACAGTGAATTTATCGTTTTAATACAAATCACCTGAAACTCTCGGTTGAATACACCCCCTAAAGAAATAATATCTGAAAGCTAATATCTAGATACAGCATTTGGACACAAAAACGAACATAGTCAAAAGAATGAGATACAGTATATATGGAGAGAGAGTATTCCTAAGTCTATATTAAAAATAAGTCAATATTGAGAAGATAGAGAATGTTCTATTTTCCCTATAAATATGTAGTGGTCAATGTTGTGTAGTGTAAGAAAGCGAAAAATCAGTTCCTCCACCACTTCATTCTAAGCTTTCAAAAGTCCAAAAACTGTTTTCTCTATTCTTGAAAAAGAACACAAAACAGAGTAAATAAAAAAGTGATGAAGATGGCCTGCAATTTTCTGCAGTTTAGAACAAAACTGTAATGATAAAAATAATTCAGTAGCACCTATTGTCCTCAGTGCTGTGTAATATTATTGCGAAGTAAAAAAGCATTAACGGTTTTATTTTATGGAAAAATTGACAATGTTCTAAGAATTTCTTGCGGAAATTGTATAAACATACTGTCGAAGTTGCCAATTTCATTTGAAAATTTCCTACAATGTAAGACAAGAAACCTGGGACACAATACTTTTCTATTGGAAGATCATACATTCAAATTTTTGTTAAGAGTGAGCCAAATTATGTTTAGACAAACAAATCGCAGAAGTTGTTATGTATCCACTATTAAAACATCAGACATCAAAGATTCTTGGCGAAATGTAATATCGAAGAGAGCTACACTAGTCTTGATCCAATCAAGTAACGCATAAAATATTAAACAGTATCCATATGAGACTAGAGAATACGTAGTATTGTGTATTAGTATTTAGTATTGTTTATACCTAATAAAGTAATAAACAGACCAAAAAAAAGAAAGATAATGAGCTGTGTTGCTGCTATTACAATTTACAAAACATATTATCAATTGTGAATATGCATGTCTCAGATTCGTAGATCTTAGTAACCAAAGAATCAACTTTCATTTCAATATTCAGCGTGCATGTGAGACTAAAGAATCTGTATACGTTGATGTACCCAAAGAATTCACATCAAAAAGCAGTTCCATTGGTTTCTCCTGACAGCCTCTCAACTTCTCATCCCTCACCACATCAAGAAGATTATCCGGAAGCTCCGAAACGCCACTCAAGATCCTCATAACCGCACTCATAGCCGGCCTAACTGATGGAGCTTGATGCGAACACAACACACCAAGCTTCAAAACAAGCTCAAGCTGTCCTCTGTTTTGTTCTTGACGTATGTTCCCTTCTACCGCAACAAGAATGTCTTCTCCTTTCTCCCAAAGATCAAGAATCCAATCCACAAGAACCTCTTCGTCTTCCCCTGCACGTCGCTCTATCAACCTCCTACCACAGACTACTTCAAGCATAACCAGCCCAAATGCATAAACATCAGTGCTGGTAGTTGCTCTACCAGTTCTTAAAAACTCTGGTGCGATATAACCTAACGTTCCCGCTACTTTAGATGTTTCCGGATCAAAACCCTGATCATACAGCTTAGCCAATCCGAAATCCCCTAGCCTTGCATTCATCTCATGGTCGATAAGAACATTAGCCGGTTTGATATCTCGGTGAATGATGACTTGCACCCATTCTTGATGCAGATACAGTAAAGCAGACGCAACGTTTTTAATAATCTTGAAACGTTGCTCCCAAGTAAGCCGTTCTTGATTCTCATTGTTGCGGTAATACAGATACTTGTCAAGACTACCATTAGGCATGAAGTCATAAACCAAGTAGAGATCTTCTTTATGCCTACAATACCCCAAAAGCCTTACAAGATTTGGATGTCTAAGCCGACCGATGGTCGATATCTCGGCTAGAAACTCGCTCATCCCTTGTCTTGAATCATGAGAAGTCCGTTTCACCGCGATCTCTGCATCAGAACCCGGAAGAGCGCCTTTGTAGACTTGACCGAAACCTCCTCTTCCGAGAAGTTGTTTCTCCTTGAAACCCTTTGTGGCGTCGAAAAGCTCCTTGTAAGCAAACCTATGAGGTCCATACTGAATCTCCCATTCCTCAAGAACCTCTTTGACTTTCTTGTGCCTCAAGTAAAAGACGAAACCGATCCACGAGGCGATAAATGCAGCGATTACTGATGCAGTTAAGCAGACGGCTAGAATGGTCTTTGTTCTGTGAGATGCTTTCTTCGGATACCGTGGAAGGACTGGTAGCATACCAAAATCCAGCCTCGGAAACTCGATTTCTCCACTGATGAACCAACCCATCATGTAATGGATTGCACCAACCCAACCAGTAGATGCAGTGAATCCAAGATACATTTCCTCTTCTAGCAGATAGGGAGAGAGGTCTTTGTTCAAGGACAAAAGCGGTTTTCGAGGCGGAACAGAGATGCTAGCAGGGAAGAGAGTAACGTTGAGCTGCTTATCAGGTTGACTATAAACTATAGAAAGCCTCATTACCTCTCTACTAATCAAAGAAAGATTCCTAAACTTTCCATCTTTATCATCATAGTAACCAGCAGAAGCAGAGACAACGGATCTCATACCGTTAATATTAACCCCAACATGATTATCATCGATATCACCAAACTCCTCGTCTTTGTGTATATCTAACTCGATAGCTATCACGTTGTTAGAAGCTTTACCGTTGGTAGTTTCGTTGAATATTCCTAAGTACTGATCAGAGGAAGCTCCGGGGAGGCCTCTTGTTGGAGAGATAACGAAAGCCATACCGTGTGAGCCTTGCAGGTCATGCTCAGGGACGATGGCGAAGAAGAAGTTGACTGAGAAAGATGTTGTGATGTTTGTTGATGAGTTTGTGAATGAAACTGGGTCGCTGTCGAAAGCTTGACCGTGTGTGTGTTTCGTTGTGTTGGTTAAAGTGAAGTAGCCGTTGTAGCCGATTCCTACGGATCCTGTTGGGACGAAGTAGCCATGAGAGATGTGAAACAGAGTAAAGAACAGAGCAAGAACTGCTCTAAAGAGAATAAACATTTCTTGATTGTTTATTTTGTTTTGGTTTTGTTTTTGTGGAGATGTCCATCTTCTGTGATGTTATTAGGTTGAGAAGAAACGTGGAAACGTGAAAGGTTTGGCTCTTTAGGCATTATTGCTAGGCAATCTTGGTCAATATTTGCAACTAGAATTGATGTTGTATCTTTAATCCTTTTACGTCACAGTAATGTGAAAGCATCAAAGCAGATATAAAATGAAATATCAATTTCAACAACGAAATATTTTTTTGTCAGCCAACAACGAAAGTTTTGACTAGAGCATTTACTATATAATAAGTTGTTGGCATTGAAATAGTATATAGTATCAATTCTCATGGTTGACCTTCAGAAGTTTCATAAACATAATCAATTACGTATCAAAAGTATATACCTTTCAAAACCCAAAATACAATATAATATGATTCATCTTGTCAAGCAGTTGTATATATCTAGCTAAGTAACTCTTAACTCTATAATAGTCCAAATAGTTGTGGATAGAAAGGGAGAAGTAACTCATGAGAAACTTACTAATTAACTATACAAAAATGTGAGCTACAGAAAAAAATAATATACAAAAGTGTTCTAAGAAAAAAAAGAAACTATACAAAAATGTATGAGACGTGTGGTTAAATATGATTCATCAGCTCTTTTATTGGTCAGGGTAATCCATAACAAAAAATGGTCCTTGCGTCCTGAATCAAGGCCCTGACCATTGTGGGTTTTGTGAAAGATTCAAATTCGAACTTAAAGCATTTGCAATCTATTTCATTCTTACATGTTACTAGATGCGCGCGGAAAATATTTGTTGTTTAATTTTTTTATAATGAAAAATTGTTTAAAAAAAACATAATTTATTTGTTCAGTTTAACTAATTTTTGTTGGAAGCGTTAAAGAAATACTAATTTTCTATGAAATAGTTTTTTGTATCCATAATAAATTTAAATTTGTTGGGTGGAAATGAAAAAACAAAATAGAATGATGGATACAATATGTGTGTTATAATGTATTAAATGAACTATCATTATTTATTTATTAGTAGAGCAGTAAGTGATTCATATATTATCATAAAATTATGACATATAATTTATTTATTTTTAAATAATATAGATATGCTTATTTTAAAATATATAATATATAAATATATGTATATACTTATATTATTTTATTTTTTATTAAGGATAATGAGTGATATGTGAAATTATTGAAATTATTTAAATGGAGATACTGTTCATTTAAAAAAAATATATAATCACAACTTTTATTTTTAAAGTGTAAATTTATTTTTTGATTATGAATATAATTTTTATATTATTAAACAAAAATAAATTAATTATATATAATTATTTAAAAATTATATATTCTAAATGTAAATGCTCTACCAAAAGCTCCATATGAAAACATTGAATAAAAATCATTTGGAGAGCATTACCATCTCGTAAAAGCTTTTGTGATAAATGTTGATTGAATAATAGTAAGCATAATGCTTATGCTAATACTCTGCCAATCAAATCTCTAGTTTTTTTTTTATTGTATAGATAATGATATACAATCATGTAATGTAATTTTAAAGTAAAAAGTTAAACTAACTTCTTTTTAAACAAGCTCATCTGCTTAATTCAGTCTAAATGTACTTATATAGTTTAAGTTAAACTAACTTTAGATATAAAAAACAAAATGAAGTTTCTTTTTCATCAACGAATCTCTAAAAAGCCATATGTTTTTACAAACGAGTACATTATTTTATACATTTTTAAAAATCTACTGTTTAAAAAACTCATTAAAATTTCCTTTGAATGTATGTAAATAACTAAAAATAAAAATTAATAGCTAGTCGTTTGTTACTTCCGTATCTTATATAATATACAAAAGTAAGAATAATCATAGAGACTTGTCTTAAATACCATATTAATTATATATAATTATATATATATTTAACATTTTACCAAAAAAATATGAATTAGATATATGGTGTTTCTAACTGCATTAATTTATCTAATGTATTTTATATTGTTCATACATAGTGTCTCTGAATTTTCCACTAGCAATTATTGTTTGGCTATTTTATCAAATTTATCATGTTTGTCGTTAAATAATCCATATGGCAAATTATTCTAACCATAATAGCCAGTGAAATTATTTTACGATTTCATCAATTATTTTCATGTTCATATCATCTTATAGAAAATATTATTTGTGTTATCATATATATGTTATTTTCAGCAAATATTATTGGAAAGGTAACGTAATATTAATTGAATGAAATTTGGAATTCAAAATTATATAACATATCGTAAGACTGTCAACAAATTAAATTTAATTAACTATATATATATATATTACTCAAAAATCGGTATAGCATTCGAAATACCATTCAGGTAACAAGAGTTGATCATGAACACAGGTTGTTCTCAACCCGGTGATATAGGGAGTATTGTTTCCAAGGTGAGCTATTGCGCTTTCTTCAAAAGATGGCTGCTTCCAAGCCTACCTCTTGATATTTCCAAAGGACTACTGAACTCAATCACTTGATGTCATTATCTTTTATTGAGATTTATCATGCAAAGTTACTTAAATTGGATCATTGATCGATTCCTAGGTTTTGTCGTAAACCTAGTTTTTACTATAATATCGATAAAAAATCTAATAAAATATTTAAAAAGTCATGTTTATATTTCAAAAGTATTTATATTTTAAATTAATAAAAATAAAATTAAACAAAATATATAAATCTGTTTATTTAGGAAATATATAACAAATTAAATTTACATTCAATTCTGCAAAACGAAAAAAAAATATATTTTAGCGTGAAAAACATAACAATATTATATCTATTACACTTTTAACTATTTATTTCTCCGAATTCATGGATAACCATCAAATATTATATTAATCCAATTATCTCATATGTGATGATTTATCTTTCTCTTTCTTTTTTGCTTGCATTCTGAAATGATCGTTGAAAATTCTTATATTATATTAGACTACTAAATCATGATAAAAATAAAAGACCGACGGATTAATTGTATAGGTTGACAATAACCTCTATAATATTATTTAGCAAGTCAGTTTTCTACATGTCGTGCTCACATTAATTCTTAAAATAGTTAATTAAAATGATAACCTTAATGTATAATTTTTTTTGTTAAAATACTATTATTAATATTTATAATTAACTTCATTAATATTTGTTTCCAAATCACCTTTTTATCAAAAGTAAATATATTTAACTAATATAATTTTTTAAACAGATAATTTAATAAAAACGAATTTCCTTTTATATAAGTCAAAATGGATTTTAATATACGTTTATAAAACATGTAATTTATTTTTTTGATGAAAAAAAACATGTAATTTATTTTTTTAAACATGTAACTTAATAAAAACGAATTTCCTTTTATATAACTCAAAATGGATTTTAATATAAAAATACAATATCTTTAATATAAATATATCAATATCAGTTTTTATATATAAAGCTTGTAATTTAATAAAAATATTTATATAAACCAAAAAGGAATATAATATAAATATTATTATACATAGTATAAAAATAGATATAAACTATAACTTAAGAAAAGCTAATTATTTTATATATATATCAAAAGAATGTAATATCAAAAAGAGAATATATTTAATATTTAAAATATATAACAGTTTCTTTTATATTTATAATATGTTTTAATTAAAAATAATAATTGCCCTTAAAATCTCAAATTCACACAATTATAATTTATTTTCCTAAATAATGTTGTTTAAATCAGTTTTTTTATGACATGGTAATTTCTAATCTCTCATTAGTAAAATAAGTACATCAAATTAGTAAGAAATATATTTTTTATTAAAACAACTTTTTCTTATTTAAAATTTTTGTAGAAACATTTTTGTGTAGGAAATCATTTTTAAAATCTTAATTATAAAATTTTTCACATTACTTAAACATCATAATTACTATTTAACTTTATTTTAACAACTTTTGAATTTATAGTCAACAATTGTTTCTATAATTAAAAATTCTAGACTTAATGATATATGGATTTTCATATCTTTATATAAATAGACAGTTTATTCTTTGAGGTATGAACCATAAATTTAAATAGTTTAGTATCTAAGATACAATTTTATTAACGAAAATTTATGTTTTTTCTCTATAGAACACACATCCATCGTTTATCGTATAAAAATTCATTCATCTTTGAATAAATAAAATATAAAATCGAACATAATAAAATAAACTATGTAAGAAAAAAGACTTCAAATAATTTAGTTAACTAAACATTTTATCGAGGAAACATTTATAATATGTAATTTAGCCACCTAAAGTTTTAGTATTTGTAATATTTTTACTCCACATCTATTGATATTTCAGTTTAAAATGATGTACATACAATTTTTATTTAATGTTGCTTTCAAAAAAATAAAATCAAATATGTTATTAACAAAGAAAGATTTCTAAAACATTAGATATATTTAATTTAATTTATTTTTATCTGTACCTTTTAAATGTAAAGTTATATTTTAAATAATGACATTATAAACTGATTTTAAACAATATTTTCAATTTTATTTGTTTATAAATTGGTAAGTGGTTTGTGATAATAAAACAAAATACAAATTATAACTGAAATAACCATACAAATAATAAATAACTAACTACATCAGATTAAAATCAAATTAGAACTTTAGAAACAAATATCATAGCAAAATTAAACATTCTGAAAATAAAGTATACTAAAACATCACAACTCAATAACTCATAAACATGTTTAACTAAAATAATTTAAAATATGACACTAAACTAAACAAAAATAAATATTAAGAATTATTAAAATTTAGGTTTTAAGTAAATATTCATTCCCTCATGTAATGCGGATGAGTCACCTAGTAGTTAATATATTTAGATAAAACCGCAGTTTTCTTTCTTTCTCTCTCTCTCTTGTTTAGATAGAGAATATAATTAGATCTATATTAGCCAGTGTTCTAAAACGTGCTAGACGCAGAAGATGACTGTAGCCGTATAGACGAACGTCTAAACGGAGCATATATACACTAGTTTTAGGAAATTAGTGTATATTTTAACAAAAATATAAATATAAATATATGTTCTAATCCTAATGTTCTTGTCTTAGAATAGATCGAACTAAAGAGAGAGAGAGAGAGCCGTATGGCTTAGAGATGAATGAATTGTTGTGTTATTCCATGAGTAATGAGTTCCTTATATAGGATTACATAGCTTGGAGACAAAATCTAATAACTTGGAGTAGGGAACAAGTAAATCTAGAACATTCCATAATAGACATCACACAATATTCATAGCAATTCCCCTTGATGTCCATTATGCGTGTAAGATGCTATCTCGTTAAAAACCGAGATTGTAATGCCATAACCGTCTAGAGTTTGTAATGTGTTTGGAATACTGCCTCGTTAAAACCTTTCCATGGTAAACCCAAAAACCCAATGTGGTAAAAACGGGAAGCCATGTATAGGAAAAAGAGTACAGCCGCATTACTCCCCTGAAGTGAACATCACTGAAGGCTTCTCAGTGATCGCATACCAATCTGCTGCATAAGCTTCCTGAGCGTGCATGTTGGTAATGCCTTAGTGAAGAGGTCGGCTGAGTTCTCGCTTGATCTGACTTGGAGTATCTTGACCTCTCCTTCCTTCTGTAGATCATGGGTGAAGAAGAACTTGGGGAGAACGTGCTTAGTCTTGTCACCCTTGATGTATCCATCCTTGAGCTGAGCTATGCAGGCCGCATTGTCTTCATAAAGAATGGTCGGCCCATCCTTACCATCCGTGATCCCACATGCTGTCCGAATGTGATGTGTCATGAGTCTCAACCAGACACACTCCCTACTTGCTTCATGGATCGCCAATATCTCCGAGTGATTGGATGATGTGGCTGATATAGTCTGCTTGACTGATCTCCATGAAATGGCCGTGCCTCCATATGTGAAAACATAGCCGGTTTGGGACTTAGCACTGTGTGGGTCGGATTGGTAACCTGCATCAGCAAAACCAACCAAATCTTCTTTGTTTTGGTTAGCATAAAACAATCTTACATCCTTAGTTCCTTGTAGGTATCTTAGGATGTGTTTGATCCCATTCCAATGCCTCATGGTCGAACATGAACTGAATCTGGACAATAGGCTCACAACAAAACATATGTACGGCCTAGTATGTGTAGTCAAGTACATCAAGGCGCCAATGGCACTAAGGTAAGGGTACTCTGGACCAAGTACTTCTTCATCCTCGGCCTTGGGTCTAAACGGATCAGTGTCTAGACCAAGGGATCTCACAACCATGGGACTACTAAGTGGATGACACTTATCCATATTGAACCTTTTAAGAACCTTTTCTGTATAGGTCTTTAGGTGCACAAGGATTCCATCCTTAAGATGTTCAATCTGTAGTCCCAGACAAAACTTAGTCTTTCCCAAATCTTTCATCTCAAATCTTTCTTGAGATACTCAACTGTTTGGGAAATCTCTTTGGCCGTTCCAAGTATGTTTAGGTCATCAACATACACGGCTATGATCACATAGCCTTGGCCGGATTTCTTAATGAATATACATGGGCTTACTTGATCATTCTTGTAGCCTTCTTTCAGTAAGTACTCACTCAATCTGTTGTACCACATTCGACCAGATTGTTTCAATTCATACAAAGCTTTGTTTAGCTTAATGCAATGTTGTTCTCGAGAACCTTTAGCATTTTTAGGTATTTCAATACCTTCTGGTACTTTCATGTATATGTCATTGTCCAGTGGTCCGTAAAGATATGCGGTTACTACATCCATTTACCGTAAATCAAGATTTTTTTTTTATGGCTAGACTTATAAGGAATCTGAATGTTGTTGCATCCACCACGGGAGAATAAGTCTCCTCATAATCGATTCCTGGTCTCTGTGAGAATCCTTGTGCAACAAGTCGGGCCTTATACCTCACGACTTCACCATTCTCATTTCTCTTTCTCACAAAGATCCATTTGTATCCCACTGGTTTTAGATTATGTGGTGTTAGGAGTATTGATCCAAAAACACCTCTCTTCTTGAAAGAGTTTAACTCGACGTTTATGGCTTCTTTCCACTTAAGCCAATCTTTTCTTTGCATGCATTCATAAATAGACGTGGGTTCTAGATCCTCATCATCTTCAATGATCTCAAGTGCTACATGATATGCAAATAAATCACTTATGTCGACATGTTTTCTGTTCCATTGTTTTCCAGACATGATATAATTTATAGATATCTCTTCATTGTCAGGAAGTTCAGGATCCTGAGTTTTGGCGTCCCAAATCTCATTAGATACCTTAGCAGCCGGACCAATGGTCATGTCTGTAGATGCTGGTATGTCCGGACCATGTCCGGACGTTGGTTCTTCCACGTCCCGGAGCCTTGGGACGGTCGGATCGACCACATCGACCAGATCCATCTTCCCCTCGACCACGGTTGGTCTTGCACCTTTCTTATTTATGCGAGGGTTCTTATCTTTGGAACCAATTGGTCTACCACGTTTCAGACGTGCCATAGACTTTGTAGCAACTTGGTTTTGTCCCTTCTGGACATCAATTCTTATTGGTGCATTAACAGCTGGTATGTATGACTTGGTCATTCTATATGGGTCAGCAAAGGAATCTGGCAATTTATTAGCTAGCTCTTGCAAATGTATAATCTTTTGAACTTCAAGATCACATGCTTGAGTTCGAGGATGTTGCCATGCTTGGGATGTATGATTCCATGTAATTTTTTTACCAGCTTGCTATTATTTCCTCCCAATGTTGGATACTCAGATTCCACAAAGTGGCAATCTGCATACCTGGCCTTAAACAAATCCCCCGTGGTTGGCTCAAGGTATTTTATAATTGAAGGAGAATCATATCCAACATATATTTTCATCCTTCTCTGAGCTCCCATCTTTGTTCTTTGTGGTGGAGCTATTGGATAATAAACAGCACATCCAAAAGTCTTAAGATGGGAGATGTCTGGCTCTCGACCCATGAGGAGCTGGGATGGTGAATATCTATGCTCACTAGATGGTATGATGCGTATTAATTCCGCAGCATGCAACACTGCATGTCCCCAAGCTGTGATTGGAAGATTACTTTTCATGAGTAAAGGTCTAGCAATCATCTGAATCCTTTTGATAAAGGACTCGGCTAGACCGTTCTGTGTATGGACATGTGCCATGGAGTGTTCAACTGCCACCCCCATGGACATACAGTACTCATAAAAGGCTTGGGAAGTGAATTCACCAGCATTATCAAGACGTATAGTCTTCAAAGGAAAGTCTGGAAAATGTGCTTTCAATCTGATGATTTGAGCAAGTAGTCTAGCTAAGGCTAGATTTCGTGTGGATAATAAACACACATGGGACCATCTTGTGGATGCATCAACTAGTACCATGAAGTACCTAAACGTCCCACTAGGTGGGTGTATTGGTCCACATATGTCACCTTGTATTCTTTCCAGAAAACCTATGGTTTCCTTTGTCACTTTGACTGGTGATGGTCGGACTATGAGTTTTCCTTGTGCACAAGGCACACATGTATGGATCTTAGGAACAACTCGTCTACCTTTAAGGTTATGACCATTAGAATTTAGGATAAGTCTATGCATCATAGATGTTCCGGGATGCCCTAACTGGTTGTGCCAGAAGTTGAAATTCTCTTTGAATTCCTTGCTTATCACAGAATTGGCTTCGACCACACTGATCTGAGCACAGTAAAGACCAGCGGATATAGCTGGTATTGTCTCCAAGACGAATTCATAAATATTCAAGAATTCTTTGGCTTCTTCTCCAACAGTTTCAATATGAAGACCATTCTTGCGAATGTCTTTAAAGCTCAACAAGCTTCTTTTAGAGTTTGGAGAATACAATGCCTCATCTATTTCTAGATGTGTTCCATTTGGTAATAGAACATAGGCTTGACCGTGGCCTTTTATTAGTGGTGATACACCAGCTATTGTGTTCACATTGGCATCTTTCAATGTTAGATCAACAAAAAATTTCTTATCCTTAAAAATCGTGTGGCTTGATCCACTCTCAACCACAAGTGTGTCCATACTTCCTTTCATTCTAGACAATAAAAATATAATCTGAATCATATTATTATTGAAAATGAAAGTAAAACATAGTGTATTCTTAAAAAATAAAACATAGAATGCAAAAGCACTTAAAAAAAAATCTTAAAACCTAAAAACACCAAAAGCATTCAAACACAAATCGTTTGATGCATCACATTATTCAACTGGGTCATCATTCAGCATAGTGAGTATGTCTGAAGTCTCAAAATCCATGAGGTCGTCCTTGTCATGATCAAAATCGTCCTCACCATCCTTGTACACCATGTGTGCTTCCGGATTCTTGCCCTTGAGACTCTCTTGATAAAGGTCGACCAGATGCTTGGCTGTGCGGCAATTCTTTGTCCAATGATTTATCATTCCGCATTTATGGCAAGGTGAGCTTGTAGGATTCTGTGGTTTTGAAGATGTCCCATTGCCTTTGCTTTTGCCATGCCCATTATTGGACTGGTTTGGACGGTCATAAGGGGTGTTACGCCCTTTGCCATAGCCACCACGCCCACGTTCTCGCCCTTGACCCCCACGACCGCGTCCTCTTCCATATGAGGAAATTCGGCCCTTTTGGTCATACCGGACATGGTTGGCTTCAGCACCATCATTAGGCTCATTTGAGGTATGATTTGCCTCAGGGACAGGCTTAGATCCAGGTGGTCTAAGCTCACTATTCTTCAAGAGCAGCTCGTTGTTCTATTCTGCAAGCAATATACATGAGATGAGCTCACAATAGGTATTAAAACCTTTCTGTCTGTATTGTTGCTGAAGCAATATATTGCTTGAGGACATTGTCTGGAAAGTCTTTTCCAACAACTGCTTATCAGTTACAGTCTCGCCACATAGCCTCAGTTTTGAGACTATTTTAAACAAGGCTGAGTTGTACTCATTCACAGACTTAAATTCTTGAATCCTGAGATGAGTCCAATCATAGGTGGCACCCGGAAGAATCAAAGTCTTCTGGTGGTCATATCTCATCTTAAACTCTTTCCATAACTCGTATGGATTACTTACTGTGAGGTATTGAGATTTTAAGCTCTCCTCAATGTGATGACGGATGTTCATGAGGGTTTGAGAGTTCTCTTTCTTAGTAGCTTCGTTCTGGGGCAGATGCACTGGTCTAGGCCTTTGGCTCCAAGAGAGATCTCAACGTCTAATGCCCATTGGAGATAATTGTCACCCCTCACACTTAGAGGTGCAAAGTCCAAGTTTGTGATTTTGGCCATCTGAAAATAAAAATCAGATTGCTTAGATCTTTTAGAAACTTTTTTATTTTCTCATAACTCATCCATCTCTTAATCAATTTGTTTGATTTATAAATCCCTTGAAAACAATGAGATGGACGAGTTCATGGTCTAGTCGTACCTTGTGGTACGCTTCATCAACCCATGTGGCTTGCGGTCTAGTCGTACCGGATGGTACACATCATCGACCAAAGCGGATCGTGATTTAGCTGCACTGTGGTGCGTATCATCGATCATCGGGAATCACTGATCAACATGGATCGTGAATCACCGTGGATCATCGCGGATCATTGAGGATCATCGCGGATGATGGTCTAGTTCCACCACATGGTGAACATCATCGACCATTGTTTTGTTTATGGTCTACTCGTACTCATAAGTACGTATCATTGACCTTTACTTATCATGGTCTAGTCATACCTAGTGGTATGCATCATTGACCTAAAAAAAATAAGATCTAGCCACACTAAGGTGTGGATCATCGATCAAAGAATGTGGAAACATTAAACTTATGTTTTGTTTGGACATATAGCGTGTCATACTTAAAAGGGTATCACTTGTTGTCCATACAAAACGAAGTCATGTAATCACATGCTTTATATTTTAGGATTTAGGGTTTCTTAAAATCGGATTTAAACTTTAAGGATTAGGGTTTAAAATTCAAATCTGATTTTAGGATTAGGTTAAACATTGATTTTAAGTTTTGTTTAGACATATAGCGTGTCATCCTTAAAGGGGTATCACTTGTTGTCCATACAAAACTAAAGTCATGTAAAACTATTAAGGGTTTAAGGTTTTGATTTCAAAATAAAACAAGAACTAAAATCAACCAAATCAAATCGCAAAACCTTTTAAATCGGATTTAAGATGAAGAGAAGTTTGAAATCCGAATTGCTTGAACCACAAGTAAAGATTAGGGTTCTTGAGATCTTACCTTTAACTTTGCCGATTCTTCTCCTTGGTTCCTTTCTTAGAAACTCTTGATGGTTGATCTTGGAGCTTGATCGTGCTGATAACGTGTTCTAATCCTAGTGTTCTTGTCTTAGAACAGATCGAACTAAAGAGAGAGAGAGAGAGAGAGAGAGCCGTACTATAAAACTCCATTGCAAACTCGTACGTTTTAGATTTACTTGCATCAGATCCAAGCTCGATGATATTAGCATGTAGAGTTGTAGTGTAAGAGCTACAAGAACTAAAAATCTTATATTGTTTGTCTTGTGTACTGTTGTCATATCCTATCCCACTGGGCTTATCTAATATGGATTCGTTCCACCTAATCTGTCTCAACCATGGGTTGCATATCCCTGTCCCTCTAGTTGTAGAAAACATCAATAACCCATCGCAACATTCAACTTTCGTGTCGCATAAAACTCCATAACCCGGATCAAACTGGGGCAAGTCATGCACCTCTATAGATTGACCATCAAGATTAACATCCACAATACAAATCTTGGATTCGACTAACAAGATGAATTGTGGACGAGAAGGAGACAGATGATTGTTGACAAAAAGTTTGTCTTTGAAAAGAGTGTTCCATCGTTTGCAAACAGATCTGAAACGAGTGAGAGACTTTGCTGGAGTCAGAGAGAGTATCTTTTCCTCCAATTCCCAAGGAAGTTCCACCATTTGCACTATATTTTTATATGAAAGGGGTTTATAAAACAGTTGCATCACAATTCGATTTTATATTGAACTGGAATTTAATTATATATATAAAAAATAACTTACATTGGTAGGTAAGAAATAAATTACAATAGATCTAACATCATTATCAATCTAGAAAGTTATAAAAATTATAGTTCTTTTCCAAAAGACAATTATAAACAATTAAAATGAGATAAATATGTATTTAAATTTAGATTGGGTGTGTCATGAAATAAAGTTAAACTAATTGATAAAAAACAGCTGCAGCACAATTCGATTTTATGTAGAACTGGTTTTTATATATAGATAACTTACATTGGTAGGTAAAAAATAAATTAAAATAGGTAGAACATCATTTAGCAATCTAGAAGTAATAAAAATTCTAGATCTTTTTCCACAAAGACAACTATAAACAATTAAAATGATACAAATATGTATTTAAATTTAGATTGGGTTTTTCATGAAATAAATTTAAACTAATTCATTCTTAAAATATGTTTCTATTATCTAATTTCTTTATTTTTTTTGTCATCGACTTTTACAGACTCAAACAGACTCTGTAAACCAAAACGGTAACTCTGCATCCATGTGCACAACAAAGGATGTTTGTTTCCTAGCACTACGTGCTAAGCCATCAGCCTTCAAATTTTGTGTGCGAGGTACATGAATGATCTCCAAACTGTGGAAGGATTCTTTCAACGTCTTTATGTCTTCTAAATAGTTAGCAAACATCTAATTTCTTTAAATTTACTAGAAAGATTGATTAAATGAAATAAATAAGAGACCAGATAATCTTCTCTGTTAAAAGAGAAGTACAAAAAAATCTATTGTACAAAACTCATATTGGACTATTTCATAAATTATTTAATATGAAATATTTATTATTTACATTAATCTTCTCTGTTAAAAGAGAAGTACAAAAAAATCTATTGTACAAAACTCATGTTGGACTATTTCATAAATTATTTAATATGAAATATTTATTATTTACATTAATTAATCTGATATATATTACTTAAAATATTTTAATAAACAATAAATATTAAATCAATTTAAAAATAAATTTTATTTTGTCTATCTATCTATACTATTAATTATAAAGTGATTGGCTTATGTGTCAGTTTATCCTTGATTGTAGGTATTTTGTTTATTTGTCATTATTTTCAATAATTTTAATTAGTAGTTTGACTTATTTTTATATTTTTAATTGTTTTTGTTTTTAAATGATGATCTTAATTTTCTGTTATATTTTAAAAACTTATCTATTATATTGTTTCTCATAATTTAGGTTTAGTTATATTTTATTATCAATTATTAACTATTTTTAATAAATAAATTTAGTGACTTAACTTATAATTTATTATTATCTTGAAAATAATTAAAAATTATAATGATAATATTATCGTCGAATTTATATTATATTTACTTTAGTATTATTAAAATATTATATATATATATTTATATTATATTTGATTTAGTAATATTAAACCGATTCTATTTTAACATACAGCACATAATATATAATTACCCATATATTTAAAACTAATTTCTTTACTATTATAATCATCATTATCTAAAAAATTCTATATTATGTTATCCAAAAATATTTTACATCATAATATTTTAAAAATAAATATAAATCATGTATATATTTTTATGTATTTATGAATATTTTTAAGTTTATTTTACGAAATAAAGATATTTTCTTAAAACTAAAAAATTTCTTTTATATAAAGTTAATATTTAATTATTTATTAAATTATGATAATTTATCATTATCATAAAAATAACTAAAAATTCTAATGATAATCTTATCTTCAAAACTTATATTATATTTGGTTTACTAATATTAAACCGATTATATTTTAATATACACCACATAATATATAACTACCCATAAATTTAAAATGAACATATATATATATATATATTAATATGTATTTGTACATGAGGAACCTAAAAATCACAAATGAATTTAAGCTAATACTGAATTTATCCATAAAATAATAAATGTCAAAATAATATATTAAAACAAAAATAGTAACTATTATATAAAATACAAAATGAAAATTAACTTAGTTGTAAATATATAGAAGCATGAAAATTAGAGTTAAACATTAACAAATAATAAACATAATATAAATATTAGAGAATACAGAGATAATATTTTGTAATTTATTTTTTTTTGTTTTTGTTTCACTATATTTTAAATCTAAGTTATAGAGAATATATAATGTTTGTTGACTATTGTTACAGTCTGTTCTTTTCAGTGCCATTGAGTTTCTTTTAGCTTCATAAATACAATAAGTATATATAAAACATTACTATAAATCCAAGTTTCCTAATTTGATTAATACTATAAAACAGATTGTGTTTCAACATCTACATCACATAAATAAAACTAAGAAACAAAAAAGAATAATTTAATACATTGATTACCAATAGGAATATTGAACTTTTATAATTTGTAAGTATTAATAAAAATGTATATCTTATTTAATAATTTTTTTATATAAAATTAAACGTTTGACTTTAAAAAAATTATGTATATTAAGTATAAGGCGCGGGTGATCAGCTAGTTTAATATCTCCTATATATTAAAAGAGAAACATTAAAAAATTGTAACCTTAAGTTTGTATTAATTGAAAATAACATCTTCCTACGTGGCAATCAATTAGATAATTAATTAGTCCTACGTGTCAACCTTACAATGAAATTGAAAAACATGTTGGTTCAATTCGACTTTTATATCTCACTAGGAACATTTAATACCAATTATATGATATCTCTTATATATTATAGTTTTCATTAAAATAATTATAAAATCAATTAAAGTGTACAATTAATATTTTATTTTCTTTCCTTAAATAAAAGTTACGGAATTTCCAAATATGACTAATATATATATGACAATTAATTATTCTAATAATAAAGATTTGATAACAATCTAAATCTCCTCCATAATTATTTGTTTAATTTTATATTATTAAAATAAATTAAATAATAAAATTAGCTATAAATTTAAAATTAGATTTTTTCGTATATGTTATATTTTGAATTTTTAAAAACGCCAATAAATTACTAAAACTGTTAAAATTATTATGTTAAAAATTAATGATCAATGGTTTAACATTTTTATTATAAAAAGATACACATGATTTTAAAAGCATATGAGTAAAAAGTATAATTTAATAATAAAACAAAATATATATAGATTAAACTATATACCATATAAGATTACATAAATATTTTAATTTCAAAAAATTTAATGAATTTTCAAGAACATTTATAAATTATAAACTTGTTAAAATTTTCACATTGAAAATTTTGTTATCAATGATTTAAATAATTTGTTACAAAACGATAAGAATGATCATAGAACCGTATGATTATGAAATCTTATTTAATAAATAACCATATGAAATATACTATTTATAAAATATACTATTCTTAGAAAAATAGGTTGGTCCATATTAACTTATATTACACTTTCTACTAAACTAACTATCAAATTGATAAATAATGTACAAAAGAACAATCTCGCACTTTCCTTAAATAAAAATTATGAAATTACCTAATATGATTAACGTATATATGAAAATTAATTATTGTGAATAATAAATATTTGATAACAATATGTATCTTAGTTCTTTCTTAAAAAGAATTTTATTATTAAAAGATATTAAACAGTCGATAATATGGTTTTAATTTGGTATATACCATACAAATCGAATGTATGTTATTTTATAAAAACCGTAGGATTTGGATATTGTTTGATTTATAACCGATTAAACTGAAACATGTAAATATATGTATATATATAACGGCACATGAAATTCCTATTTGTTACATGAGTTGAACTATAATTATAATTTGTAAATCACTTGAATCACTTGAATTATAATTAAGTAATAATTTACTGCAACTGAGATTTCTTATTTTCTTAGTCTTTTTTTTGATCTTTTTGTTTATTTTAACAGTAACTAAATTGAAGTTAATATTATAAATTTGATGGACAACAATTAGTTGAAATTCTCAACAACTTTTTTTTATCTTTAAACAAACAGGATTGTGTTCAATAGAAATATTAATTTGATGAACACCAAATATGGAAGAATATAAAACTTTTCTTTCATGCTTCTATTTTGTTTTTTTTCAAAATTTAGAGTTTTGATATTAATTCTAGATTTTATTATTTTATTAGATGATAGAAGCCTTTTTGTTTTTTTATTCTTTTATTTAAATATATAATATTTTATAATAAATGATTTTTTGACAACATAACTCTAAAATTCGTATAACATATAATATGATCTCAAAATAAATAATTATTCTTTTTGGTATAAAAAAATTGAATAAACTGAAAACCGACGGCATATAAACCAAATCGAACCGAAGTAAATATGGATTTAGAATAGTAGTTATATTTTAATAATCGAAATACCGAAACCGAACCGAACCGAAACCCGATATCCAGATTGAACACCCATAATCCAAAACAAACCGAATTATAGTTTCATTTTTCAAAATATAGTAAAATAATAATTTCATTCCGCGCAAGGCACAAGTCTTATCCTAGTATAAATTAAACACATAACAATATATTATGCATGATGCAGCCGTTTTCTGCATGCAAAGCCAATCCCTTTTTTCTATAGCCACAACACATTCTGACATTCATGTACCATATCATTTTTTTTTTTTGAAAAAGGATATTCTAATATGTACCATATCATGCAAAGCCAGCTCCTTTTTTTTTTAATTTTAAACTCGTTCTTTTAGCAAAAAAAAAAAGATTATTCATCAGATAGAATAAACGTGAAAATAGGACCAAACGTACAAGGATCAGTCATTTCCGGCGAACAAGAACTAGCTCATTTACCATTTTCAAGCAAACCAGTACCCTTGAACTTTTCTTGCGCTAACTCATCCATGCGAGCTGCCATGTCTGGTGTCAGATAATTTTCCCAATCTCCGGTCTTTCCTTTCCTGAAAAATGCGCTGTTTGTATAAGGAGAAGGATGATCTTCTCTCTCCTTATCTCCTTTGTTAGCTTCAAGATTCTTCATTGTCTCAAAGCTGCAAAGATTCACAACTTTCTCAACAACCCCATTCTTCTCTTCCTCAACTGTGAATCCATAACCCATGAACTCAGCCAATATCTTCACGTAAGGCAAAGGATCAGCACTCAAAGTCTCGTAGTTAAGGAACAAAATCTGATTCGGATTCTCTTGGTGAGCTTTCCAATATGCCAAGGCATGATCAAGATAAGGACCGTTCACAGAAAAACCTTGACAGAACATATCAAAACACTCCTCGAGACTATTGAGCGGGCCCTTTTCTGACCTTCTCTTTTGTAAGAAATGCCACAAGGAGATGAAAGTGTCCTTTGGGTCTCTCCAGATGTAAAGCATCTTACAACCCGACTTCGCAACCGAATCAGGTAATAACTCATATGGCATATGAGTTGAAAAGAGAGTGTTCCCTTTGTCTTTGAGAACATCAACTTGAGGGAAGAAAGAGAACTCATACTCAATGAAAGGAACAAGCTCGTGAGGGTTAAGCTTTAGGACTGGGTTCGTGAAATCGTCGAAGCGTGATCGATTGGTGATTGTGAATGCTAGTGCTTTGAGCCAAGTGGTACCTGTCTTCGGGTAGGTACAGATGAGGAAGTCACCGGGTCTTGCTTGGAAGAACTCTTGCGCGTAAAAGGAACCTTCGAGGAAAGGCTGTGCGCACCAATAACCACCGTACCCAAACAGGGGTTCTCTCGGCATCCAGCCTTTTGCATGAGGGAACGTGATGATTAGGTCTTGGTACCGTTTCCGATTCTTCTCGAACTCTGTTGACTGGGTCTCCTCACGTTTTGGCACGGTAGTGTCGGTTACGGTTTCCGTTGCCATTGGTTGTGGATATGTGTTTCTGATATGTGGGAGATGAGAGAGGGTCGTTGTTAGAACAAGTCTGGATCATAGCCGGCATTTTATATTAGAAGCAACGATAGGGACGGACAGTAACGTTTGTTTTTACTTTTTAGTTTTCCTTTTGTCGTGATAATAGTCCTAATTACTATATTTCATTATTATAATTAGGCCTAGGCAAGAAAATCGGAACCGAAGTAAAACTGAACTGAAATATCCAAACCGGAATTAAACCGAAAACCCTCAAATACTCTCATGGTTCCTATTAGGGCTGGGTAATTGGGGTACCATTCGGATGTCGGTTCTATTTTAATCGGGTTCGGGTTTTTATAGTTACCGAAAACCAGCCCTATTCGGATAATTTAAAATTTCGGTTTGGGATCGGTTCGGATGCTCTTCGGTTCGGGTCGGGGTTGGTAAATTATTTTGGTATTGGTATAACCCGAAATACTATCGTGTTTAGGTTTTAAACGGACTTTCGGTTCTTGAGTATATCGTTTATAATAAATGTAACCAGTACAAATCTAAATAAATAGTAATTTGTAATACAAGTAAGTAAGTAAAAACATCAATTTTGTCACTAACCAAAGAAAACAATTATAAAACGATGCAAATTTAAAACGAAAACCAAACATCTTTATTGATATAAATAAAACAAAACAAATGAGAGAATTCAAAGAAAGCTAAAGTCAAAACCAAAACCAAATGAGAAACATATTATTTAATGAAATTAAAAACCAAAAACTTAAATAAAACTTCAAAATTAAAAAAGAAACATCAACCTTGATCATTCAAAATCAAACGAAAAAGTAAACATACCTATCGATAGAAATAAAACCAAATAAATGAAAGCATAAAACGAAAACCAATTTCGCATGAAATGAGAAGCATTGTTCAATGAACACAAAACCAAAATATAAAAACTTCAACCGCAATCTTCAACCATAAACTTCCATGTTATAAAACCACCAACCTTTATGTAATAGATAATAATTTAGATGTTTCATATATCTAAGTGTATTTTGGATACATATCAGAAATTAAAATCATGTTTGGTACAAAGATTTTTTGGGGATTTAATGTTTCGGGTTCGGATCGGATAATACCTATAACCCAAAATACCATAAAACAAGATCCATTCGGTATTTATGTCGGGTTCGGATCGGTTCGGATTCGTTTTTATCGAATCGGATTCGGTTCGGATTTTCGGATTCGGTTAATTTACCCAGCCCTAGTTCCTATATTTTTATATCTGAAATAACCAAAGGAACCGAACCAAATACTGAACGGATACCCAAATATATAAAAATATTAATTATATATACATATAACATAACTAAATATATATTTATAACTAATTTTTTTCTTAAAAGATTCCAAAAATATTTGAAGATAACTACATTATTATAAAATATCTTAACTATCCAAAAGTATCCGGATAATTTTATCCGTAATATCCAAAGTAATCCAAAATATCCAATTTTTTGTCTAAATTATCATAATTATTGGATATTTTATTTTAAATAACCAATATTTTATTCGAACTATCCGAACTATCTATACCCGAACCGAAATCAAATGAGAACCAAAATTATTTCGGGTATTTTCTGGTTTCTAATTTTACTATCCTTAACCGAACCGAACCTAAAACTATCCGAACCGAACCGAAAAGAATATAAGTCAAGTACTCAGTGGATCCTCTAACCCCCTATCCGAATTATCGAAACCCAAAATACCGAACCGATATCCGAAATGCTCAGGCCTAATTATAATAACAGCTTTCATTACAAGCATAGTTTGAAAAAATAGACAGGCCACCAGCCTCATGATTCATGTGCTTGTACAGAGAGGACCGGATCTGGATCTGATTACGTTTGTAATAATGAAGCTATCATTTTGTTTACCCACGTGAAACATGAGTTCGATGGTGCCATGTGGAATGGGTCCATGATGGCAGCGATATTTAGCATACATGTTGCAGTCTTGCAGATTCTTTAGGTTCTTACTTGATAGAAGACGATTGAAACTAGAAAACAGAGAAAAACTTTCTTGTTTACGATTTCAGTATTGTTTTGAAATTGAAATAAGGATCAGCCAGTTTTGAAACCAACAATCGACAATAAAATTATTGATTATGTATTTACAATTTTGACTTTTAAAAGTTCGATGAAGAATCACTTATTAAATGTGTTATTTTCTAGTGCTTGACGGGGTATGGCCAAGATAACGCGGACCAAGCTCACTTGTCTCGTCGAGCAACCTCCCCGTCCCTAACCAGTAATCAAATCAGAAGTAACTGGCTCGCCGTTGCCAACTTCACAACGCAATAAACCCATATACTTTAGCCTAAGAAGTTCATGCCATAGTCCTGCCCGTTGAGAATGATGAGTTGATGACTAAGATAGATTCAACTTATAACCATTAATTTTCTTTCTTGGTCTGAGTATAAGGATATAAAAGAGGAACAAGTTTAAAACAGGCCATATGTCTAGCATCTATACTATTATACACATAATAATCTAAACTGAGCATTGGTTATTCATGGTTGAATTTTTTTTAAAAGAGGCCAGGCATCAACTTCAGAGTGATATCGCTGTAAGGTTGATCCTGTTGCATATCTATAAGTCCTCTAGACTTCAACACCTGTAATCCAAAACCAATCCATTAGAGACAAAACATAGATAGAAATTAAAAAAAGAAAGGTATTGAGAACCAATTACCAATGTCTCAAAGAACATTCGTGCAGCTACCTTCCTTGTCTTTCCGTCCAAGATCTTTCCCAAACTTAGATCTCCAGAAGAATTGCTTGAAGTGGGACTACTTGAAGAACGTTCTTTAAGATACTGAGCCAAGGCTCTGCAATGTTTTAATGAACGTGTTACATGTTAGTAGAGAAACTGCAGGCTCATGGAGAAGCTACATAGATTATGGGATCTTTATAAAACCTTGTTCTATCTGTCAAAGCATCAGAATCTTGACTTGCTGGTGATCTCACCGGAGTGTTGCCACCCACCTCTAGGAAATAAAGTTCCTGTATGACACACAAACAAATGGTATTTGATATCAATGCATTGCTACCAAAGCAACCAAGAATGGTAAACACAAAACAAGGAAGAACGTGAGAAAAAAACCTCATCCACCATTTCAGGAATATCAGAAACCCCTGAGTTCGTTGGTCCAGGAAGATCCTCTCTATATGTGGAAGTTGAAGGCTCTGTTCTGTAAGATTCTGTCTCCCAAACTCTAGTCTGAGTGGTGAAGTCATCGGTTCTAGAAGGTGAAAATCTTGGAGGTGGTGGAGAGGGCATGTAGTCAGTGTAACCACCTTCCCTTAAACGTTCCATACCATTGTCATCATTATTAAACTGCGGTGGAGATTGTGCCTCTCTTGGTACAGAGTCTTCATGCTGCCGAACTGGAGACAGCTGAACTGTACTGTCTTGATTAGTAGAATCAGGAACCATAACTTCTGTTTCAGCTTCTCGAATAGGAGATGATGCAGGTGCAGGTTCTGGTAGAGTTACATTAGAAACAGCAGCAAGATGTGGCTTTGAAGCTACACAGTCCTTGTCAAAGACACTGCGTAGAACATCTGAGCAGCCTGCAGATAGTAGTTCATAAACGTTATTCAAAAGGCAAAATAAATTAAAAAAAAAACAGTTGAAATAACTGGAAAAAAAAATTACCAGTAAGCAAGGGCTCATTGAAGATCTGATCCTTCTTTGACTGGTTATTCATTCTCCAGACGTTTAGTTTAGAAGAAGGCATCTTCTTTCTCTTACGGAGAGTATCACTAGGATCCTCAATCCTTTCTTTCATGATCCTATTCAAATTTGTTTTTATCAGTATGTAATAAAATAATCAAAAGAGTCACATGAAGCAATAGAAAAGTTGTTTTACCTGTTAGTTAATACTGTGACCTTATCAAAGTGATTCCTCTTCCTTGCCCTTACTTGTGGTTGGGGAGGAGGAGGAGGAGTTGGCTGAAGAACCAGTTGAGGTGATGGATGCACTTTAACATCAAAACCAAAAACTTACTTCAAACAAATGATAAACTGGTTAAGAGTAAGACATCAGACTATGTTGTTTTGCTCACCAAAATTTTCATGTTCTTCCTCAGAACCAGCAAAGCGTGGAGATCCTGAGCGAAGCTCAAAGGTCGAATGTCCTCGAGAATGTAACATTTCCTCATCAAAATTAGGGAAAGTGGGTTCCTTCTCATTCAAAGTTCCAGTGCCTTCTTCAACTCTAACATTATGTTGTTGTGCAGCAAATGGTGGATGAGACGCAGGGCTTAAACCATGTGCAGCAACATCACGCCTTATCTCCACCTCGGGAACACTTCCGGGAGAATATGCATTATCTAGACCAAAATTAAAGTCTCCTTGATCATTATTGTATGGTTCTGACTCATAAGCCATTTCAACATCAGTATCACCAGGATGATGCGCACTCACAGGTTCTGTAGGTTGGCTGATTAAATCATAAGAAAGAGGTAACCAAATTAAGAGAGGCATACATATAAGGAAGATAATGAGATAGAACTCTATGAAGAGACTCACTCAACATCCATAGGGGTAGATTCTGGAAAGATGTCCTGTAAGAAAGACATACAAACTTTCTTTCAACAACAATGTTTATCAGAATCAAACACAAAGACATAAGAAGCAAGCAGAGGAACCTCACATCATCAAAAGTTACAGCAACATAAGGATCAATGCCAGTAGGAATCTGATCTGCAAAACCAGCAACATCATCATTAAACACCATCTCGAATCATGACACAATGTATAGATAAACATCAGACAAAAGAGGTACCAGTAAGAGTGATATCTTCCTGACTCCTCAGGTGATTATCAAACCCCTCGAGTGTGTGGTCATCATCCTCTAAGTCGAAGTCATCCAAGTTAAGCGCCTGAGGCAAAGTCACAGACTCAACAGGGGCCTGTCTAGCATCCTCAGGCAAGTCAACTCGAGTAGAGACCAAAGACTTAGCTAACCAAGTAGTAAAGAGAGTACAGTCACGGACAACATAATCAACTTGCTTCGAGTATATTCTCACAACACCAAGTAGAAGGTGCCCTGATAATCTAGGTGCCAACGGCGTCTCCAGATACATTATAAAATCTGCAAAAAGACAATTTTTTTTTTCTGTAAAAATCAAAACTTTTTACCAAAGCAGAAGGTAAAAAACACAATTTGATCAAAGGCGGTAACTTTTTAGGGTTTAGAAAGCAGAGGAGAGACGAACCAACTGTTTCGGGGATGTTGGTGGCGGTGTAGTGAGACTTTTTGAGACGGTTTTGCAAGTGAGCGGCGGACCAAACCGTACCTAGTGGACCCTTTCGTGCCAAATACTCCTGCGAATAAAACATTAACTCTCCTTCTTCACTCATCAATTTAAAAATATGGAGAAGAGTGATATCGAAGGTATTTATATAAATTAAACTAATCAGTTTCGATTTTACGGTCGCGAAAAGAGGAGGTTAGGGTTTTTTAATAATGTGATTTTCTTGGAGAAGACGTTGAGTTATCCAGTGGTGGCGCGGGAAAAATATTTACGTGGCGCGGCGTTGTGAAAATATAAAAACAAAACTTTAGGTTAAAACAGTAACAAAATGATAATTAAAGGGACCTAAAACAAACATATATTCGCATTCTAAACTCTTCGGGTATATAATATAATGTATGGCCCAACTTATAGAACTAATGGGCTTACATTTGGGCCCAGTAGCAAATCATCTAGGGTTTTTCTTCTTATATAGAGCTGCTGCTGCTGTATAGCTTCTCCGACGGTTGTTACGGCGTGCAAAATCAGAACCGAAAATGGTAAATTTTTCGTCCTCTCTCAGTTCTTATTGAAGGCTATCAAAGAGCTTTATGTATTAGCTTTAAGTTATCACTGTCTTGATTGTTTGTTCTTACATCTATAGCTTTTGTATCCAGCTGAAATGTTGTTTCTTTTCCTGTGTTGATTTCCAATGATCTTATCAGTTCTGATCTAGTTTGGGTCTTGTAATGAATAAAAATGGTGTCTTTAGGTGTTTAGTAATAGATCCTTTTCTTTTTTTTTTAATCTTCAAACACTTGTATTTTTTCCAGTTGAGTAATGAATGGTTTTTGATTTTGATAATTGTTTGTAGCCTAAGCAAATCCACGAGATCAAGGACTTCCTTCTGACGGCGAGGAGGAAGGATGCTAGGTCTGTGAAGATCAAGAGAAGCAAGGACATTGTCAAGTTCAAGGTCAGGTGCTCCAGGTACCTCTACACGCTATGCGTCTTCGACCAAGAGAAGGCTGATAAGCTTAAGCAGTCACTTCCTCCAGGTTCTTAATTCTCATCTCTCTCTCTCTCTCGCATCTTATGTTTGTATTATGCGCTTGTGATTAATAGCATATGTGTCATTAAGTTGTTAGGGTACTTGTAAGGAAGCATGTGTGGTGTGTTGTATATGTATTGGCTCAAGCATGTGATATGTGACATTGTCTTTGTTTCAGGTTTGAGTGTTCAAGACCTTTGAAGATCTTCTTGAAGTCTAGGGATTATGTCAATGCGACCTCCTGCTTTGAATACCTTTCGCTTGGATAATTTTGATTTTTGTTGCCTTTTGAATTACTATTATTGTTCAGACTCTTTCCCTTTTCTATTTCAAGACTTTGAGTTTTTATTTTGTTATTTGCTATCAACGTGGTTAGTGTATGGCTCAAAAGAATTTGGCAAGAGTTTTAAGAGAAGATTTTGAGTAGGTATAGAGATAGAATATGCATAATAATCAACGTTTTATGAAGTGTATAACTAAAACGTAAATAATGAGAAAAAAATTATTCAAGTTTAAATTACAGGTAGATGATTTAGTTAAAACCATTATTTGTTACATACTTGACCTCATGGATCTTAATAAGATGATATCACTTCCACAAGCTAAGAACTACACAACAAAGTTGTTCACTAATTCATTGTTAAAGGATAAGGCACGGAGGCGATATGGTTATGAGCCACTGTTCCAATCCAAAGCTTCCCTTGAACCTCCCTAACTTCACTAACAAGCTTCATCACCTTTCCTTGTCTATCCTCAAGAACCTCCAAGACCTTACCTTCCTCGTTGAATCTTGATATCACGGTGTACATCCTCATCCCCATGGCTTTAGCCAGCAGCTTCATCGGTATGGGAAGTCTAAAGTAGATGCTCTTTATCCAAGGGTTGTTTGTAAGAACCTCTTGTGCAGGTGTTCTACAACAGTCTATTGCAACCCAAAACTCACCCTTCTCGTTCATTCTTACATTGTCTGGGAATCCTGGTAGATCCGCCACAACCTCCACCTCACCCTTTCTTGAACCCTCCAGCCAATATTTCACCAATCTGACGTATAAAAATTTGATGGAACAAAAAGTTAAAGAGGGAGAGTTTCTGAACTAGTCTTGCTTGAGTTCCAAGGCTTGTTTATATATTGTACCTGCAATTGGTTGTTTCTGTGAAGAGAAGGAAAGATTGGTCTCTAGAGAGCTGAATGCCATTGGGAAAAGCCAAACCATCAAGCACAACGTGTGTTGTTTTGGTAGGTGGGTCATATCTTAGAAGCCTCCCAGTTGATTCTCCTTCAAGCAATATGAAGAAATGATTCCTACAAAATACACAAAGTCTTAACTATTTTAATCAACCCAAAAGCAAGAAACAGAGTTTATTATTATTATTATTATTATGAAAACCTACGCTCTGTCATATCTTGTGCTTGTGTCAGTGAAGAAGATTGAGCCATTTCTATGGATGTCAAGATCGTTGGCAAAGAGTATAGGCTTTCCTTCCACATGGGTAGCTAAAGGTGTGGCAATCCCTCCTTCAGGACCAACCACTAGTAGACCATAGTAAGCGTCTGCAATGTACAAGTTCCCTGTCTCTTTATCAAACCTCAGACCAAGAGGTCTCCCACACAGCTTCTCATGCTTCCACTGCTTGTTTGTTGTTGAATCCACCCCTCTTGCACAAGCCTCTTCTGACCTGATTATCATGAACACACACAACATCAATAACAGAAACTCAAAACATTCATAAAAAAGTGATGAGTCTTTTTACCATTTTGATGTTACAACGGAGAATGTCTCCCATCCGTTTGCTTCACCCATCCATCTGACCACCCTTCCATCAGCCAACCCTGTGTACGGACCACGGCCTAAACCATCAAACTCTAATGACTCTGGACCAAAGACTTGGTCCACAAACTCCAGCTTCCCATGCTGACCTAGTTGACTAAGGTTGTCTCTTGGCCAGTTCTCCATGACTTGCTTGTATGGAGCGACCTCATGCTTCACAGGCTTGAACTCACGACCACCAATAGGACTCATGTGAAAGGGGTCTATCGCTATGAATATTGCAGACAAAGCAAGGATACAGAGAACAGGGTGATGTGTCAGAAAGGAGTCATGTGTACTATTATGATGCTGGCCTTTCTTCTCCATTTGAAAGCAAGATCAGATTCACCTGGTCAATGTACAGATTATATAAGAAAAAAACTAATGAAAGTGTGGTTGTGGAGAAGTTGTGAAATGAAAATTGGGTTGAAAGTAGGTTTTAAATGGTGATGAACAACTAAGTCAAAAGTGGATCCAAGTTAGACTACTTTTGATAACAAAAAAATACAATTGTCATGACTTTAGTTAACCTGTAAATCATCCAACCTACAACTTCTCATAAATAAAACATGAAACTGTGAATCCTTAAACTTTTCTTCTACCTTTTGCTTAATTACCTTCTTTTTGAAACACACTGCTCTAAATCAAAGAGAGCTGCAGATTTGTGAAATTGTAAATGATATTACATGTACAATATATCAAAGCAAAACCAAGAATGTTTGGTAGCATGCTTTCATATATGAAATAAATGTGAAGGTCACAAATCAGGAAACATGCCTAGCGGTGGATGGAATCTTTAGGTGAGACATGGGACCCTTTTTGCAACTATACATCAAACATGTGACTCCTATTTCATCTGTATTGATGCCTAAACAATACTAACTTGAATCCCACAAGCAGTTCAAGCAACATTGTAAACCGATACTAGCTATCTTTAGGAGAAGGATCAAGTAGAGAAGTCGTACGTTTTCTTTTGTTCACTAGAGAAGTCCACGTTTAGGAGCTCAATCTTTGAAGAATCAAGAATGTTAAGAATTCCAAATTAAAATGGTTTGTAATTTTACATTTTCGTTAAAATGTTATAAAATGATGTCTATAGTATTACTATGTAATGCAATATTTAAATTTATATACAATTGGTGCGAGATATGAAAGGCGTTGAAGTTTTCATGGACGTTTCGTCACAAAGGTTAAATGTTAAATGTACATGCATGTAGACATAATGGCCAAATTAAGAACAAATCAACAGGATTGTCGACTTTGTTTTCCATTTTTTTCATGTTTTTTTTTTGGTAAAATGTTAAATTTATACCACTTTTTCATGTTTGTATACCTTATTATGCTATGCATGATGATTTGTCGACCAAGTAATTATGAAAGTTAAGTTCTTCTTTTAAAAAAAAACTAATGAATGAAATATTGAAAGTTCTTGTTTTTTGCATCAAATTTTAGCAAAAAAAAAAAATTTATTGATTTTTTATTATAAAAATGGGTTAATGTATATTTAGGGTTTGAATAACCAAGTCTTTCTAGTGTATAACTTGTGTATATATTTTTTGCTAATAAAATAACTTGTGTATTAAATAGAAGAGAAGTAAGTTCAAGTGATATTAATGAATTTGTCATTGCAATGAATGTAAC
This sequence comes from Raphanus sativus, assembly GCF_000801105.2. NCBI lineage: Eukaryota > Viridiplantae > Streptophyta > Magnoliopsida > Brassicales > Brassicaceae > Raphanus > Raphanus sativus. The sequence goes on along the minus strand of NC_079514.1, from coordinate 52,144,420 downwards.
CGAAACTTCATTCATTGCAATGACATTTACCCTTTAGCCAAAAAAAGAAAAAGTTCTATGTTTTTTTTTTGTCGGGTTTATTATGCTATTAGAAACAACGAGAAACATTACATAGATGATATTACAGCTGACCATTCTACCTGCCTTATAAGAATTCATGTCTGACTGCATCACCCTGAGCCGCCCTATGAGATCCATTCCTGACAGTATTCCTTGCGCCATGCTAAAGATCCCTTGTAAGACTTGTCTCCAATATTCTGCATAATTCGCCTTCTCCGGGAATTGAAACCCAGACCTCCTGGTGTAGAAATTGCGTCGCCTGGGATTCGAACCCCAGACTTGGGTGTAGAAGCCTTTAAACCTTGACCACTAGGCCACGGTGCTTCCACAAAAAAAAAAAAAAAAAAAAAAAAAAACAGGAGAAAAACACATTCTTTAGGCTTTGTCACGTTGGACTAGTTGATTGTGGACATTGTATGCGAGGAAGAAGATACTTGCAAATACTATAACAATAAAAACAGGAGAAAAACACATTCTTTAGTATTAATACCAGGATATATGTATCATTTTTATTTTTTACAAATTACAAACTAAAAAGAAAGTATGTGAACACATATGTTGTCAATTTCTAGAGAGATTATAAAATAAATCTCTACATATGAAATATAAACTAGTACATTTCATTCACATATTAATTTGACATATGTAAAACATTATTTGTAAGTAATAATACATCCATAACTAAGCAAATTAATAGGAAGATGAACAAAAATGATATATAATAATAAAATTTAGTTAAGCCAGGCATGCTTGAAGCTCCCTAGCTGAAGCAACCATGGATTTGAAAACAACAAAGACTATATATCACTTTGGAGGCGGCTTGATTGTGACATGCTTCCTTGCCTCGACCTCGGTCACGATCATCATTACCATCATCAAAACGATGATGAAGGAGGCGATCAGGGTTTTCTTTTCGATAGCCATAATGTTTGATAAGTTCTTAAACGGTTCTTCTTCTTTTTTTTGCTTGTCTTGCTAATAGTTCTTGATTAACTTAACAACGTATTTATATGCAAAACCAAACTTCTATAAATAGTAAATGTCTAATTTTGAATTTTTGTGGACTGGTTCAATCGTCTTTTCTTAGATACTGGTCAAATGATTACTAAATTTGTTTAGGTTTGAATTCTAAAATAGTAGGATTTGATAAAGAAACTGCCAAAAAGTAATAACCACTAATTGTTTCTTCCACATTCTCATAAGTGTCCTTGTTTACTTTAGATACATCTCACACAAATTAAGATTTGTTTTAATAATGTAGATGTAATCATAACTTAAAATGCATTTGATGATAGTGACGACTTTAAATATCAGTATCGTTTTGTGTAATGAAAAACTATCTAAAGCTAATTGTGTGATCGGTCCAAATATGGTTTTCATATATGTGAATCTCACCAATAACATGCCCAAAAATTTTCTGTTAGATCCCAATTAGGTTCAACACGATTCCAATTATCATTACTCAGACGATGGATTATTTCTATTCAATTCCACAACTTGAACAAGTAATATATTATACACGTACCAAGCTATAAAAAGGATTTAGAGTCTCAACCAAAAAGAGACTTGGAACCACAACAGAGATAAACTAAGCACAACAGAGATATCAAGTAATTCACATCTCGCCTAAATTAGAGATCATCAGCTTTGAATTAAGACCCAACCGGTTCATACCAGACTCTTCTCTGCTGGCTTATAATACCATCTCCCTAGAAACAAGATACATACTATATCATAACAGATCTCACCACTGACCCAGAAAACTGAAAGAGCCAATAAAAAATAATAATTATGATGCCAAATTGTGATATCAAATCATGTCAACAAAGGGAACTGCTCAAAAGCCCCGGAAGAGAGAGATGGTAAAAAAAAGCATAAGCAACACACAACAAATCCAGATTAGCCTTAGAGGCCACAACAAAATATAGTAAGCTTAAACGAAGTCTAAGGACAAGGAATGATACAAGGGATATACCTCACTGTTCCCTCTTCACATTGTTCTCTGAGGTGGAAGCGTTGGAACCGTGCATGAGCCAATCCTTGGCGCAGAAGAGAGCTTCCAAGGTGACATGTCCAAGAGAGCTTCTGTAGTTGTCTATCTTTTTCACGTCAGTGTCAAAAACAGAGTCAGGAGAGACGGTGCAAAACGGTAAGGACAAGACATCAGCTGCCATCTTGGAGAGGGTGGGGTACTTGGTTCGGTTCAGGCTCCACCAGCTCAAAACCTCAAAGTCTGGAGACCGCGGTATCAGAGATTCCTCCAGGTATTGGTCGAGCTCCGATTTCATCTGCTCACGACTCCCTACTTCAGAGATGTAAAGCTCAAAGTCTGAGAATCCATCTCCAATGGTGATGAGGGGAAACTCCTGCGAAGATGCTTCAAGGTGATGGCCTTCCTGGAGAAGGACGTCAACGTGGTGACCTTCTTCTTGAGAGATTGTAAACGCAGCTTCTTCCTGCGGCATTGCATGTGATTGAGATTCACCGTTTTGTGGATTTTTGGGCTCTACTGGTTGTGCCTCCTGTGCCATATCCTCAACTGGCTGAGTGTCCTCGACCATTTCCTCTACTGGCTGCGCCTCATGTTCTGTTTCTTCAATAGGCTGAATGTCATCATGCTTTTCCTCCACCAGTTGTGTCTCCTGAGCCATTTCCTCAGCTGGTTCAGCGTTCTCCACCATTTCCTCCACCGTTTGTGTCTCATGTTCTGCTTCTTCAACAGGCTGAATGTCACTGCCACCATGCTTCTCTTCCACCACTTGTGCCTCCTGAGCCACTTCCTCAACTGATTCAGTGTTCTCAACCATTTCATCCACCGGTTGTGCCTCATGTTCTACTTCCTCAACAGGCTGAATGTCATCATGCTTCTCTTCCACCAGTTGTGCCTCCTCAACCATTTGCTCTACTGATTCAGTGTTCTCAACCATTTCCTCAACCGGCTGTGTCTCATTTTCTACTTCCTCAACAGGCTGAATGTCACTGTCACCATGCTTCTCTTCCACCACTTGTGCCTCCTGAACCACTTGCTCAACTGGTTCAGTGTTCTCGACCATTTCCTCCACCAGTTGTGTCTCATGTTCTACTTCCTCAACAAGAATGTCATTGTCAGCATGCTTCTCCTCCACCAATTGCTCCTCCTCCTGAGCCAGTTCTTCCACTGCTTGAGTGTCCTCGAGTATTTCATCCACCGGCTGCGTTTCCTGTGTCATATCTGTATCCTCCTCCACTTGCTGGTTTTCCAGCGGCAGTTCCTCAACCATCTGCGTCGTCTGCTCAGTCTGAGCAGCTTCTTGAGACTCATGACCTTCTAAAGCATGGTCTCTTGGCTTTTCATCCAGGAGATTGCCATCTCCTCCAGGCTGTTCATATATTTGATCATGCGAAAGCTCGTTCGAATGGTTGTATTCAGGATGAAAGTGAACCTCTGTTTCAGAAAAGCCATCATTCCCATGGCCCACATAAGCCTCCAACAGGGAGTGACTCTGTTCAGAATAGTCATTGTACAGCTCATGCACAGCATCATCAACACTCCTGATCCATTTCTCCGCATCTTCCCCATAAGCCTTGGAGAAACTAAACTCAATAAGCTTCATCTTGAAGCGCGGATCCATCACAACAGCAACTGACAGCAGCAAGAAACATCCTCTCCAGTACTCATCAAACTTCTCTCTCAACGGAGTCGCCAGGTCTCTGACATCCGGCTCCTCACTCATGGCCGCGTGGCTTAGCTCCAGCTGAAGCTTCGTCATCTCATGGTACATATCATTTGCTGTCAACCGGGTCGGGCCGGTCAAAACATTAGCCGCGTCGAAAAGAATCTTCAAGCACGAGCACAGCACCTCGATCTTCCTCCACTCTTCAGGAGACATCGAAATTTTATATTCAAGATCACAGCTCCCCAGACAAGAAAACACTTCCTTGTGCTCATACGCAGCCAACAACATACCGTAAGTCGTATCCCACTTCGTCTGGTTATCGATGCGGAGATCTTTAGTAGACTGGGTCTGAAGCTGCGTCTTCAGCTCATCAAACCTCTCCGAGCAACTATCTTTAGTCTTCACATGCTTCACGCTATCACGAACCTTTTTAACAAGAGTTCTAAGTTCCTCAGCCATAAGCATATCCTGCGCCATACCGCTCAGGAGCCGCGCGTAGCAGCTCCCCAGCAACAGCTGACCGTTCATAACATGCTGGTTCCTAGCAGACAAACAGCACCTGAGATTCTCAACAGCGCTTTTGTTCACCACAGACTGCCCCACAGTGATGCTGCAGAGCCTCCTCTCGAGGTTCCAGTCGGATAAACAAGCCGCTACGGGCTGGTTCAATGCGAAATCCGAATCAGGGGAAGGAACAACAGCTACGTTCAAAAGCCTGCGAGTCAGATTCCAGTTCTTATCGATGAAATGCCCCGTCAAAAACGCGTAACCTACAGACTGATTCGACGTCCACATATCTACCGTGAGATTCACCTGCCCGGGGATCTCACCGACGAAGGCCGAAAGCTTCTGCTTCTCGGACAAGTAGATCGCCACGCAATCCGCGTGGATTGTGTGGAAGCTCGCCATGCTTAGCTGAGGACGAAGCGCGCGGACGAATCCAGCGAATCCAGAGTGTTCGACCATGTGGAGAGGGTAGTCGTGGATGATGATCATCTTCGCCATCTCGCTGTAGCAACGGTCTTGATCTAACGGCGCTTTGTGAGGCGTGGCGGAAGAGGAAGAAGCCCTCTGACGTTTCTTGGGAGGAGCGGTAACAACATCTTTGGTATCGGTAGAGACTTGTTGTTGTTGCGGTGTTGTGAGAGTGGTGTCTCTGCTCATTGGGCAAATACCTAGCTGGATGTGACGCTTGAGGTGGCTAGTGCCGGCGAGCTTTTGGCCGGTGATGTAGGCGAATGATTTTCTGCAGTGTTTGCAGCAAGCTTTGGAAGAGCCTGGGCTGGTGGTTTCGATTGTGAAGTGTTCCCAGACCATTGACTTCTTACGCCTGCGGCGTATTGTACCGGGTTGGACCGGGAGTAGGCCGTCGTCGGTATCGGCTGGATCGGTAGTGGGCCTGGTTGGGGTTACGGCCAAAGCCATGGAGGCATCCATGTGGGATTGGTCGTCGATCTCAAAAGATCCGTTGTTGTCAATGAGCATCAAAGAGGTATTGTTATCCATATCCTCTTCCTGCACACAGACTAACACAAAAAAAAACTCAATTACTTGAGAACAAAACAAATCGACAAAGACAATCAGTAGCTACAGGATCTTAAAGAAAAAAAAAGACTAATCTTCATCACACCATACGCAGTAGATTTTGAGTAAGAAATGAAGCGAGATCTAAATAAAGGAACAACTAGCATAGAGAAGAGAGAGAGAGACTCACGGATTGTTGTAGCGGAAGGGAGGAGACGCCGCGCGAATCAGAGGCGAAAGATTTCAAACACGGAAAAAAAAAGGTGGGGGATAATGGGCTTTGGGATGAACTTCGGCTCTGATCTGAAATTGAGAGAGCTTGGATGGACTTGCGGCAGCTAGGGTTTTGAGCTTTTTTTTTCTCTTTCTTTCTCGGCCTTTCACTTATAGCCTCACCTAATTTTATTAATATATTAATTAAAGAAAAAAAAATAAAACAGAAGCACATGGTAAAACGGAAGAAAAAAAACTCAACACTTCTCGTTCATTGTTACGTTGTCAGGAAACACAGGTAGATCCGCAACCACCACCTTGGCTTCACCCTCCAGCCAGTAATTCACTGACCTGCCAAATAAATACATGAGGGAAAGAAACATTTGAGTCTTTTATCTTATATACATGAAGAAATGATTCCTACAAAATAAACAAGACTCTTTAACTCTTTTAATCAAACACCAAATCGTAAGAAACAGAGTTTTATTTTAATTATTATGAAAACTTACGCTCTGTCATTATCTTTTGCTTGTGTCGGTGAAGAAGATGGAGCCATTCTCTATGGATGTTGTCAATAACGTTGGCAAAGAGTATAAGGCTTTCCTTCCACATGACTTGCTAAAGGCGAAGCAAGACCAACCACTAGCAGACCATAGTAAGCGTCTGCATTGTACACACAGTTTCTCATGCTGTTTGTTGTTGAATCCACACCGCTAGCTGCAAGCCTTATCTGATCTGGTTCTCATGTATGTAACACAGACAACATCAACAAGAGAAACTCAAAACAATCATAAAAAAGGTGATGAGTCTTTTTTTTACCATTTTGATGTTACAACGGAAAATGTCTTCCAGCCGAATGCTTCAACCCTATGTATGGACCACCAAACTCTAATGACACTCTGGACCAAAGACTTGGTCCACAGACTCCAGTTTCCCATGATGACCTAAGGTTGTCTATTGGCCAGTTCTCCATGATTTGCTCGTCTCTTAGTGGAACTGCATAAGCTTGGTTTAACCACTACTCTCAGTCAGAGTCTGTTTTCATCAACTACACTGTGAAACTAATTTGTAGAAAACTTCCACTCCACTAAGAAGAACTGCTCACTGGCTTGCAAGGTCCTTCCGTTTCCAATAAACTTCACTGACGGTAAAGAAACATCACTAAGTGATTCAATCTCCACAAAAAAACTAAAATCATAAGCACCTGACTTCTTAAAAACACCAGAGATGACAACAAGAACAAGAAGTGTAATGGAGGTAATAAGCAGTTCCAAGACGCTGTTCCATAACACCAAGACTCCTCCAAAGAGAACCATATGTTGTAAAGACGAGACAGTAGCCAATACTCTTCTTCTGAAATCAAGAGCCAGATCAAACTAACAATGCAGCTCGTTCCCATTTCTATAAACCGAAAACTAAGAAGCTAAAGTTCAATTCAAATCCACTTAACCAAAAAAGGAGGTTGCAAATGATGAATCTTTCTGAACCGAAGATTCTCTTCATTCTCGAGCAAGTACTTGACCTGAACAAGACAAGTTATGAAGACATTGTTGGGAGACTCAAAGCTTTCGAGGAGCGTGTACTTGGTGAGGATTCTTACGAACAACCAGGAAACTTTCTCTACGCTAACCCTGGTAGAAGATCGGAACTCAAGAGGAATAGGCAGAGGTTGGAGTCATGGTCGAGGTAGAAGCAATTCTAATGAGAGAAATAAAGAGAAGAGGGATTATTCTCAAATTGTTTGTTTCAACTGAAAGAAGAATGGTCACTTTGCCTCTGTCTGTCATGAGAAGAAAGACATAAAATAAGTCATGACTTTTCTTTTAGTAGAGTAAATCATAACTAAAAATGCATCTGATGATAATGACTTTAAATAGAGCTTTGTGTCAATTGAAAACTATCTAAAGCTAATTGTGTGATCGGTCCAAATATGGTTTGATGTATGTGAATCTCACCAATAATAAACCCAAAACAACCTTATGTTAGATCCCTATTAGGTTCAACACGACGACCTTCTTCTCACAAGAATACTCTCTTAAAAAGAGAAGGGTCCATATCTTTCAATCATGTTAAAGGAAAAACCATACACAATGGCTGCTAAAACACAACCATCTTCCCCTTCCTTACTACTCATGTCCTTGTTCTTACTACTTGTTGTCCCTTCATCAGTTCTCTCAGCCACTCTTCGATCTGATATCCAAGCTCTAGAGTCTATCATACGCAGCATTGATCCAAGTTCCATCTCCCCTTCCTCTTACCTCAGCACATGGGACTTCTCTGAAGACCCTTGTGAAGGCTCAGGGACGTTCTTGGGAGTTATGTGTTCTTTCCCTCTCGAGAACACCACGAGCAGAGTCACAGAGATTGACCTTGACGATGATGGCTATGACGGTTTCCTCTCTGATGAAGTAGGGAACCTGACAGAGCTCACTGTCCTTAGCCTCAACAGGAACAGGTTCCGTGGTCCAATACCAGAAACTGTGTTCCAACTCAAGAAACTCACCAAACTCTCCCTCTCTGAAAACTTCTTCACCGGAGACATAACCCCTGGAATCACCTGGCTCAAGGAGCTCAAAACCATAGACCTGTCCAAGAACAGCATCGCCGGTGAGATCCCTCCAAGGATCTCATCCTTGAGAAGCTTGACACACCTGATCTTATCAAACAACCATCTAGACGGAAGAATACCTCCACTCAACGGCTTGTGGAAGCTACAGGTGTTAGAACTCGGTAACAATCACCTTTCCGGAACCCTCCCTAAGCTTCCACCAAGTCTAAGAACTCTATCTCTCTGCTACAACAGCCTTGCAGGGCGTATATCGCCTTTGCATAGGCTGAAACATCTTGTGTCACTAGATGTGAGCCAGAACAGATTCTCAGGCATCATTGGACATCAAATCCTAACGTTTCCAGAGATATCACACATCAATGTGTCTTTCAACCAGTTCATATCCATAGAGGTTGTTCAGGTTACAGGCATTGAATCCCGCCTGCGGATACTTGACGCTGAAGGAAACCAGTTACAAGGTCACCTTCCACTGAACCTGCCGTCTTATGGAAACTTGAAGTATATCAATCTACGGAGCAACAAGTTCTCCGGAGATATTCCGAGGATTTATGGGAAAAGACTTGAGAGTTCATGGAGAAGCTTGTACTTGGAGAACAACTACCTCACAGGTTTGCTTCCTGAGGAGTTTCAAAGGCTCTCCAAGCAAGTCAGAGGAAGCCTTTCCAATAACTGTCTGCAATGTCCTAAGAACGTTCCAATCTGCCAAGGAGTACAAAAGCCAAAATCACAATGCACCAATGCAATGCAGAAGTAGTTTCTATGAGAAAGTATAATCATGTGATCAAAGTCCATGCCCTTGTTTGTTTGTAATCATGATAGAAAAAATGACATTCAAAACAGAATATTGAGACGCCCCAATGGTGTTTTTTTCACAACATGTAAAACGTAATGTCATTTCAAAAGAGCCAATTGACACTAATGTTACCAAGCCAGATCAAAAGAGGGAACTGAGCTAACGCTACAAAGATCAAGAGGTAGTGATGCCTGCTCGAGTCATAACTCCTAGCTTCAGCAAAGAGAACTCGCTTCATTGTCTTCACTAAGAAAACCCCGGTGCACAAGCAGGTCCACGGAATCAGAACATAGTAAGAGTATCCCCACATGATCTTGCCAAGAACAGCTAAGCAGAGACCCGTGAAAGCATACCCTGCATACGCCACGATATCCAAGAGTGGTGCTTCTCCACTACCCAATGAAACCAATGTCATCTTCAGCAGCATGACTTGCATAAACCATCCAACCATTCCTTTCACAAAAAGCCAGTTCAGAGCTTCCGGAGAAAACCTAGAAAATTCAGAATCAAAAGGTTGAAAAAAAGACATATACACATGAAAAGATATAAGTTAATAAAGAACTTACTTCCCAAAGAGTCCTAGTGATAAACCAGCGAGAACAAGATATGTGCCAAAGGCCATGAGCGGAATGTATAAATCTGGAGCATTAATATCATATATCGGAGGCTTGTATGAAAGTCTACCACCAACAGGTTCAGAGATTCTAGCCCAGTGACCCTGTTAAGGTAACAGCAAGACTTATAAGAACCCCAAAAAACATAAAGAACATACCAAAAACAAAGCAAAGCCTTTTCCTCTTACCCTATGAAGGAAAGGAAGCAGAACAATCTTCAACTTGTTCCTCACGTACTGGTCATTCACTTGGAAATAGTATTGAGGATCGGAGAAGTAACGAGTTATCTGTTCACATCAACAACTAGAGTTAAAAAAAAAAAACTAATGAAACGCTAAGTAATGAACACAAGGAGGGTTTTAAGTAACTTACGTTGCTCTGCACATACTCAGAGCTGGATCCGAATATTTTCTCCCCATAAGCACCCAGGCCACTCCGGATAAGGCCAGAGCCAGGTCCAGAGAAGGCATTGCCGAAAGGGTTAGGCTGAGGAACGGCCTGAGGCATTGGCATCCCTGGCTGTGGTCCCATGTTGTTGTTGTACATCTCTGCCATTAAACGCAAAAACAGAGTATAAAGAGGTTAAATTTAACTAATTGCAAAGCTCAAACGCACAAAGAAGGAAAATTTCTTTGAGAATGATTCTTGTTTTAACAACCCAACAATCAAATGATCTTTCTTTCTAGTATCAAATTATGCAATTAGAGGAAAAGATCGAGTCAAGAGGGTTCGAGCTTCGAAGCTACGGACATTGCTAATCTAGGGCTTTTGAGTATCATACATGCAGACCTGAAGGGAAGGTGTGAAGGAGGTGATAGATCGAGAACCTTGCTTTCTCGGTTGATTTGATTCGTTCGCCGGCTAAGTTTCCGGTGGAATGGAATGCGAAGTGATGAATATCAATAGATCAACGGAAAGTCGTGTGTGATTGGTTGAATCTCGCACGTGTGAGATTCAACCAATATAAGTTAGACACGTATATATTTTTACTTTCTTAACATCGGAGACACAAAAACAAGTTTAGAGTAATTTATGAAAGAAATCTAAAGCTCAGGGTTTGTATTGAAAATATTTCTAGTTATAAAAAAGCGTCGAAACTGGGTGGAGGAACGATCAACAAGGAAGTGATAGATAAGAAAAAAAAGTTTAGGGTTTAATTATGTTGACTTTCAAAAGTTTAGGGGTTTGTACTGTAACTGTTCCAAATAAAAAAAATGCCTCCAAGCTAGGAGAACGATCAAGCAAGTGATTCTCAATAGAGAGACGAAGAGATGGAGGTTCCGAGCTCTGAGGAAATACTTCAATGTCTGAACTCTTCTCTCTCTCAGATCAAATGGAGACTCAAAACCACTTCCAAACGCCGCCTCGATATATAGGTTTCTCTTCTTCCAAATTCAACCTTGATGATGCTTTTGATTGAGATCGTTGTACATAAATGAAGCCACTTTTGTGCATTTTGCTTGCTGGGTTTTATCAAAAGTTTGGGACTTTAGACTCTAGTATGAATGATCTCAGTTTGTAAATTGGAACAGATGTGCTGGCACTATGTTCTGGAATGAGACCAGTTGTGATGATTGACTATGGTGGCAAGATGCCTGAGCTTCAGGCTCGCTTGCTTTCACTTCTTCAGCTTCTCCAAGAGGTTAGTTCCTTCCTCTTCAAGCAAGCAACATTAGTACTTGAGTGAGTATAAAGCTGGTTTTGTTCCTGCTTGTAGGGTTTACCAGTTTTCAATGATCTGAGGGTTATGGTTATAGAGGATATGATTTACCTCATCAATGTAACAAGTCTGCCCAAGTGGTTGAGTTCAGAGCCTGGATTGTTCTTCGTCGACCTCGAACAAGATCCTCCACAGGTTCCTCTTTGTTTCAGTGGTTTGATCTCTTATCTAATTGGATCTGATCTCACTCTTGCGTTTGTTTGTCTGTTCAAAGATGTTACAGCAAAGCAAAGAAAGTGATCTGGGGATGCAGCTTGGGTCTATTCAGAAGCTATTCTCTTCCACATTTCCTTTAGATGGGAGCAATAATGATGCCACATCTCAGTCTTCTTTACTCATTGATCTTACTTGCTGCTTACATGACACTAAGGTTACAATCCCAACACTAAACGGGTAATCTCCAAATTCATCTCCTCATTAATTTCACTGTATGTCATCTTAGTTTATCAAGCAGTGTTCAATCTGTATTAGCAGATGGCTGCTGGACTATCCGGTTGTGTATTTATTCGGCACAGACCATATAGAAGAAGCGATCTACAACCTCTCAACCAAGTCTCTCCGCATCTTCAAAGTTCTAGTACAAAGGTTTGCTATTACTGCATTTTTTCTTTTCTAATCTTTTAGCTTTCTGAACGTTATTGTGATATCTAACTTTAAAGATCTTTCAGGAGCGGTACAACTGTTGAAGACTCTCATTTAGAAGAGCTAACAAGGTAACAAAGTCTTCAAAACCAAGATGGTGATTCTGCTGACTATATACAACAGTGCATCTATGAAAATAACTAACCGAGTGTGTGTTTGTGCAGTTTCTCGGTGCCGTATGATCTGAGTATGGGAGGTAGCAAGGAAGTGTGGGCTGAAGCATTTATGGAGAGGATGAGTTCAAGGTGAGAAAAATGCAAACACGTTTGGAGTTCTTTGGATTTGCAAGTTTCTGAATGTTACCCTCAAGCAATTGTTCTTTAAAGGCTTTCACTACTTAAAAAAAAACAGTTGTTCAGTAGACTTGGTAACCAGTTTTTATTCATAAGGTAACAGATTCAAATCAGTTCTATGAACACAGAACCAAAGCACAAAGCCAACAATTAAAAACAAGAAAGTGAAAACTCTGGTTGTAGATCAGTTTGCATTCAGGAGAGTTTGAACCTCAGACACTGTAGGAAGAGCTGGAATTGCTCCTTTCTTGGTAGTTGTAATGGCTCCACATGCATTAGCAAACTTTAGCACTTCCCTCAGACGAGCTTCATCCTGTAGTTATAGACACAACAACCAATGATTCAGAAATGGTCTTAGACTGATCAGATAATGTTAGGTTGTTTGTATTTTTGTACCTCAAGAACAGAGCGGTCATCAACAATGTTGCAAAGCAAGGCACCAACATATGAATCACCAGCACCAGTTGTATCCACAGCGTTCACATGGAAAGGATCAACAGATCCACGGAAGCTCTGTAATCATAAGAAACGTTTAATGGTAAAAGTCATATGCATTAGAAGAAAAACTCTTGAAAAAACCCATTTACCTTGGTGTAATAGTTACAACCCTTCTCACCCAAAGTGACCAAGAGAAGTTTCAAGTTATCATGCCACAGAGACAGAGCAGTCTCATCATCAACGTTATCAGATCCAGTCAAGAACATAAGCTCTTCATCACTGACTTTGATCACTTCAGCTTTGTCCCAGATGCTAAGAATCTGCTTCTTAGCTTCTTCCTTGGAAGGCCACAAAGGTAGCCTCAAGTTTGGGTCATAAGAGAGCAACGCACCGGCTTCTTTAGCCACCTCCATGGCTTTCAGGTGAGCAGATCTACATGGCTCAACGATGAGACTTATGGATCCATAGTGGAACACCTTGGCCTGTAAAAAAAAACAGAGCATTTTATTAATGCAACTTGACCACTACGTTAGGTTTATCAAAATGTTACATACAAACCTAACTTCACCTCTCCATTAGGTTTATCAACAACCATTACATACACAGGTTTCGTTAACAGGTAAATATATTAGCAAGGTTAACTTGACAATTACGTTAGGTCATATCAACAACCGTTACATACAAACCTAACTTCACCTTTACGTTAGGTGTAGAAACAACCGTTACATACAAAAACATAATTAGTAGTTATCTAAAAGTCAAAATAACGTACAGATCTGATGAGATCGAGGTTAAGCTCATCGGGACGGAGGAGCATGTCGGCGCTAGGGTTCCGGTAAAACATGAACTCACGTTCTCCATCAGATCTAAGCGTCACGAACGCTAGCGCCGTCCTAGCTCCAGTGTCGAAGTTGATTCCTTCAGCAGAGACACCGTTTTGTTTCAAGATTCCGGCGAGCATGTGACCGAACTCATCGTCCCCGAGCTTTCCGACAAAAGCAGCACGACCACCGAGACGAGAGACAGCAATAGCAACGTTGGCAGGTGCACCACCGGGAGCCTTGATGAAGCCAGGAGCCTCGGAGAGTGATACGCCGGAGACGGTGGGGACAAAGTCGATGAGCATCTCGCCGAAGCTCACGATCAAGCTTTTCTCGCCGTTGAATGTAGCCATTTTGTGGTCGGAGAGTGTTTATGTTACAGAACTGTGGGAGAGATTATGTTTTGGATATGAGATGTGCTGGAGAACGAAGGAGGGTTTATATACACTTTCTTAGGATCAAATCCACCAGATATTTAATAAATTTTAATTAAAATTTAAATTTATCCAGTTAAAATTGTTTTTATCTGAAATATTGGAAATTGTATTTAGTAAGTAATTACTATCGAAATATTTGATTGGTTAATTTCATGACTTTCGTTTTGTCAGTCCGCTAGCATTGTTATTAATTTAAATGAAAATCTAATAGATTTAGGGATTTATCCAGTTACAATTGTTTTTATTCAAAATATTGACAAATGTATTTGGTAACTAGTTAATATCAAAATGTTTGATTGGTCTATTGCATAATATTCTGATCTTTGGTTTAGTCAGATCCACTAGATTTATCCAGTTAAAATTGTTTTTATCCAAAATATTGGAAATTGTATTTGGTAACTAATTAATACAGAAATATTTGATTGATTCTTTTATGATATTATGATCTTATGAGAACATTGATTGGTCCTTTGAAACTGATTTTTTGTTTGTTAATGAAACCCACGTAACGTCTTTTGCAAGGTTTACTAATTACTAGGGCTTGTTGGATAAGGATATCTAATCATCTTTTATTTTCTGATTATTTTATTTGTTAGGGATTACTTTCTTTATCTATAATACACATTTTCGTCAAAAAGAAATCTGTAATACACATTTAACGGATATTGGCTCATGTAAATCTTTATTATACTAAATCGAAAATTTAACGTGAGACTGAATACAAATTTATTAATGATCCTTAATTCCTTATCCTTTCATATTCTTTTTTTGACTTAATTATCCTTTCATATTCCCTGAGTAGTAAATATCTTTTTTTTTTATCATTGATCAACGGAAGATCCTTCGACTCTTAGACGTTAAATCAGTTTCAGAATTTATTGATAAAGAACCATTTAAAAACGAAAAAGGTCAAACTATTTGGTAAATGCTAAGTAACGCATTCGAAAGTCCCAATAAAAGAAACGTATGCATGCATTCCAAAAAGCTAGTATTAAATAATTTTCATTGTTGTATTTGAAAATAAAAACAAACTCAAAAATGAAGGATTTAGTTGAAAATATTAATTTTAAAAAATTAAAGTTATGTTTTAAGGTATTTTGGCCTATTTTAAAAATTTTAATTTAGATATTTTAAAATAATTCAAACGGGTTATCCGTATCTGAACCGAATTCACAAATACCCGAATCAAAGCGAAAACAAAATTTATAAATATTTGAATGTTGCTGAAATCTTTAAACTCGGGAATTTCAAACCCAAATAGATTTTGACAGAATCAGTGGGTATCCAAATACACATCCCTAATGTAGTCAATGTAAAATGATCAAGTATTACAAATACATCATTTAGTATAAATAAATAAAAATTAAAACAGAAAATTAATACCCGTGCGGTCGCACGGATCAAGATCTAGTTCACAAATTATGCCCTTAATGAATGCTTTAAATTTTCTAAAAATATCCTTAATTTTTAAAAGGATGATAAAATTCATTAATGGCATTTGAGTCTTTTAGTTTTGGGCCTGCAGAAATATATTTAAATGGATCAATAAATAATGGGCTTACACATATTTATAAAATATGCTACTATTATTTAATATAAATATTTTATGTTCAGATATTAGACATATATATTCTGTAACTAAATTAATAAAAAAACATAATGACATTATAGTTATTTTCTTAAATCTATGTATCATAAAATTAATTTTAAATCTAAAATAGAAAAATAGAAAAATACAAACTTATAATAGGTTATTAATAACAAAAATAAACTAATATTTTCATATTAATAAGTTTTCATATTATCTTTTTATTTGGATGACATAATAAAAATATCATCAATTTTTAAAGACCACAAGTTTATGTAATATTAAAAGGTATATGATTAATTTAATAAAAAAGTCAAAATACTATAAAATATTTTATGTTTTATTTGATCATTGGTATTAGATCACATGTTAATAATGAATTTTTGGGTTTTACCGGGTTATATCGATTTTTAATTAACGATTTTTTTCTTTAAATCCGAACTAAATTATATACATGGTACGGGTCTACCAGTTCAGCAGATCTAGGTCGAATATGAAAACACTTCTTAAAACTCAATATTATTTTCAAAAAACTTTTAAATTATATGTTCTTTAATAAAAATTATAAATTCATTCAAATCACTCTTGACCAAATATTTGTTATATTTATTTTTATTTTGAAGAGAAAAAACAAATAATAAAAATATAAGAAATCAATTGTTATGATTTGAAACAAAAATAATAGTAATTTTTAAATTAATTTTAGTAATTTTTAAATTAATTTTTGGGTTAATAAGTGAAAACAACCCGCATTTTTAGCAATATTTTATATAATTATAAAATTTAAAATTATATAATAGTCCAAGTAAGAATTTTGGATAAAACATTGTTTAACTTATTACAAACACAAAACGATTGTATGACGCATTTTAAATTTCGTCATACTGTACATACTATTACAAACCCGCATAATTGAAACTTGATCATGTTACAGTTTATATAATTAAAATGAATAATAGTTGATCTTTATGCTGAAAAACAACAAAAAAACCTCGCCCTTTCAAGGGCGGATCAAAATCTAGTTAAAAATTAAAACAACAAACTAAAAATGAAGGATTTAGTTGATAACTGCCAAAAGATTAATTTAAAAAAAAAATAAAGTTATGACTTTTTACTTTTAGAACTGTCAATTAAAAACTAAAAATATGCAAGGTTAGGAATTTAATTTTTTTATAAAAAGGTTAGGTATTTAGCAAAGGAAAAAAACAATGCAAGGTAGCCATCTATCTATACTATTATTTGAGAAGTAAATTTGCTGATTTGTCATGTTCTCCATTTTTTAGGTAATTTTGCTTATTTGTCATATTTTTATTAGTTTTTAGGTAAATCATTGATTTATTATTTGTTTCTATCTAATTCGCTAATTTATAAATTTTAAAAATAACCTTAATAAATTTTATATATATTAAAAACAATTTTTACTAATATTAAATTTAGTATGCTTTATTAAAATAAAGTTATTTTCTAATTTTTAAATATTTTTATTAGGTTTTAGTTAGCTAGGTTATTGATTTATTATTAGTTTCTAACTGATTTACTAATTTATTATTTTAAACAATAAATTTAATAAATTTTATTTTATCATCTAAAATTATATTTTATAGCAAATATTAAATATTAAATAATTAATTCTAAAATAATATAACAAAATTATCAAAAACATTTAAAAACAAGATAAATCTTATATATTGTGTTGCTATCTGAAGATAATATTTTTATTATAAATTTAAAAATAAGATTCAAAAAATTATAGTTAAATATTAGTCAAGAAAAAAACATTTATATAAAGATATATTCTAAACTATTTTGTTTTAAATTTAGTTTTTATATATGTGTTTTTTTGTGATTATATTCGTATGTTTCTTTGTAATCATATTTGTGTATAAATCAAAATATATATTATTAAATAACGGCAATTTAAAAATTGATCCGGTATACGTTCGGTTAAGGATGGGTTGCGGATCGAACCCGGCCCGCTGACCCGCTAATCCGCAGGTTTCAATTTTGTTCTGATCAAAAAATCTGACCCGTATAAACCGCAAACAAATAATTTTGTACCCGCTCCGCTTAATTTTGCGGTTATCTGCGAGTTGTATTTTTTTAAACAATAATTCTTTAATATAATAATTGTAAAGATATATAAAAATATATTTATAATAAACCTTTTATCTATTATCAAAATTCATATACAGTTATATATTTTGATTTAAATAAAATAATATTTGAAACTTAATTAAGATATATGGTTTGAAAGTTGAGGTCAGATCATAATTTTAATTTGTTTTTTTTCGTTTTGGTCAAAACAATACAATAATTTAAATATGTAATTTCAATGCCAATCAAAAGGATTTATCATTGTCCAAGTTCCCGTTATATTCTCATGATGGAATATTATTTATGAAAATGTAACATCAGTATTTATATTTTGAAACATCACATGTATTCTCATTCCTAAATAAGAATGTGGTTGAACGTTCAGTTTGAAAATATGTATATTTAGTTTGGGTTCGAAGAAACTACATATAACATATAAGCCTTATACGTATATCCATTTATTAAATTTGGGTTTGTAAAAAGAAAAAAGTTTTGGTTTGTACAAATTGCATATAACTTATAGATCTTGTACAACTATTTGTTATGTATATTCGTTTAGTTAGTTACGTGAACATAAATCTATGAATTTTAATAGCATAAATATAAATTTAAAAAATTTTGACCTATGATAATAATATAAATCTATTTAGACCCGTTAACCTATTAAACTAATTGGTCTCGTGATCTGGAAAAGATCTTTTAGTTTTTATTTTTGTTTTTTCATTAATGGCATAATCGTTATTAAATCTTCTTCTTCCTAAAGACATCTTTTTAAGTTTCCTGCAACTTTCTCTAAGGTTATCATCCAAGTGTCTTCAACAACAACTATAACTTATGACGATTTGTTATAATCGACTTGTTAGCTTTGACCCAAGTTCCCTGAAAAATTTAGATGAAACGTTTGTTGATCAAAAAAAAAGGATGAAAGATTTGTTAGCTTTGTATGGGAAATAATCACTTATCACGATTGTGTTTTCTAATTATAAAAAGACTGCTAAAAAAATAAAAAACTGTAAAAGAAAGTAAGTGATAGAACATGGGCCCCACATATATTGTATGCTCTTGATGAAAATAAGGAAGTTAGTAAGTTACGTACGGTTAAATAATATTCTAGTGCAGTTATATTTACTTTATATTGTAGATGCAGTTATAAAATTTAAAAAGTAGATACAACTTTTATCAATAGGGCAAACTGCAGAATTAATAGAATATATTAGATTTTGACCCGCCCTTTTATTTTTTTGTTTTATATTTGTTTTTTCTTTCTGATTATATTTGTATTTTTGTAATCATATTTGTGTATAAATTTTAATCAAAATATATTTTATTAAATAATAACAATTTAAAAATTGATCCGGTATGCGCACGATTAAGGCTGGATTGCAGGTCGAACTCACCCCACTGATCTGCCAACCTGCGGGTTTTCAATTTTGTTTTGTTAAAAAATATGACCCGCACAATCCGCAAATAAATAATTTTGTACTCGCACCTGCTCTGCTTAATTTTGTGGTTATTTGCGGGTTATATATATTTTAAAATCATTATTTAATTTAATTATTATAAAAATATATTTATATTAAAAACTTATACATGATTTAAATTTTAAATTAATATTTTTAAATTCCTATATTTTTTTGTAAAATATCTAATTTTTACTTTTATTTTTTAAATACTTTGCGGGTCGACGGGTAGCCGCGATCCAAAATACACCAACCCACATTCACCCGCATAAAATACTCATAACCCATATCCGCAAATCGATTTTTCAAATAGTTGGACCAAACTTATGATCCATTCTTAAAAGGACAGATATATTTTGTTTTATATTTTTAAGAAATATATTTGTTTTAATTTGAAAGTGTTGTATATTCTTTGTTTTACTTTTTTGAGAAATTTAATTTTTATATTTGTGTTATTTTTGTAATCATATTTGTATTTAATATTAGTTTAATATAATTTTTGATTACTATATTAAATATCTCAAATTGTATAATTATACATTTGTACCACATACATATAAGAAATTATTTTAAAATAAATTTCTAAAGTTTTCAATACATTAGAAAAATATACGTGGTGGTTACAGAAATGTATATGTATATTAAAAAGGTGTAGCAGAAAAAACATATACGTGGTACAAAGTTTTAAAAAAATTTAACAGGTTCGTGGGGCCACAACATACGTGGTGGTTACGGAATTTCGAAGCAGTTATTAATCTAGTATATTAGAAAAGTATGTAATGCTTTATACGTGGTGAGAAATGGAAAATAATAGATGGACATAACTTATATCAATTGGTTATGTTGAAGAATTAATAGAATAGATAATTATATATATTGATAAAAATACTTGACATATGTAAATACTTTTATGTTTGATTTAACCATTTGAAAACATAAATAATAACTTATATATTAAGCTTTTTAAATTAATAATACATAAACTAATAAGTATTGATAATAAAATTATGCTTGCATGTGCGGATAAACACACATAATTGTGATGATTTCTGAAAAAAATTACGAAGAATTCAAAAATATTTATATTGTTTTTTGAGAAATGATTTTTTTCGTTCTCCTGTTAAATGTTAGAGCTTTAAAATCTTTCTTACTTTAATAAATAATTATATTATATTTGTTAATATATAATTACTCATAAATTAAAAAATCATTAATTTGATAATCATGATTATCTAAAGGGATTCTATATTATCTTTTAAAAATTTGTATAATATTTTTTAATATTTAATTAATTATTAAATAGTTTGAAAACATAAAAGTATTTTATTTTATTGAATTTTTAGTTGATAATATATTTATTACGAATTTTTGTAAAAATTGTTAAGTCCGCAAGTGCGGGGAAAACACCTAGTTCCAAAATAAATGTGTATTCTATATGTGTTACTAAAAAGGATGTGTATATGTTTTTCTAAAAGTGTATAAACAAAAGATAATCCGTTGACAAATTAAAAAAAAAAGATAATCCAAAATAAGCTAAAAAGAAGTGGTTAAACCTAGTAGAGAAGAGAGAGAAGAGAGAGAAGAGAGATCGAGATCTAACCTCGGGTCCGGCGCGCGGCCGGCGCGTGAGCGTGCGTGCCGCCGCCGGAGCCCCTTGTCCTTCCATCAAAGTCGTCTACATCTGTTCCCTTCTCCGTCTCCTCTGTCCTGTCGCCTTGTCCGAGCTCTGACCAGTCACTGTACGCGGTGGTTCTGTTGCTGGAGGGAAGACGCGGCCGTACAGAGATGGTGTCGCGATGAAATGGATCGTCTGTTTTTGTTTGCTCGTCTATCCGGGAGGGGGAGGCTCTGACAGCTCCGCCGCCGCCGGTCCTTGTCGCCGCGAGGTGGAAGTTTATTCAGCTTCACCGACGTCGGATCTAGCTTCCGGGAAGTGAAGACTCCCATAGTCTTACGTCGCCGGCTAAGGTATCCTTTTAGAATAAAACGTTTAGGTTTCGTTTATGGTTTGGTGCGGGAGAGATTCCTAGTTATCTCTCGAGGGTTTGGAAGCTTCGCCGTGTCGGATGAGATCTCGAGGAACGATGATGCTCTCCGACATGAAGCAAGAGAGTTGGATGAATAGAGTTGGTTTCGGTGGGAACTCTGCGGGCTTTTGAGTTACGGCGAAACGAGGGTTCTGGTAGATCCTTCCGGCGGCTGATTGGGTTACGAATGTTCAAGTGGAGGCGGAGCACCGCGTGCAATCTTACGTTGCAGATCTATCCACGTGGCAACATCCAGCCTCCTTGTCATCTTAACGAGCCAGCGTCGTCGGGTTTGGTTTAATGGGCCGATGGGTCGTTTGTTAGTGTCCTTGGCCCCTCTGTTTATGGGCTTTCTGTTGGTTTATGTTGTATTTGGGCTTCGGCCATTTGGGCTAGACCCTTTTATTATTAAATAAAAACTTGAGGGAAAAAAAAAAAAAAGAAGTGGTTAAACCTAATCTATGATTGGTGTTGGTTGGTGTGTTGTGCAGGAAAAACCACTTTTATCATGAGACATATGACCGGTGAATTTGAGAAGAAGTATGAGAGGTAAGCACTCTCATTACTCATATATTACCTTTCAAGCTCTCAAAAAGTCATCCATCATCTAAGATAGATTCTTACCAAAGAAACCTCTAGAAGCAATAAGGAGAGTCATCATCTACATTTGTACCTTGTCGCTGCAGGATTTTTAAACTCACAAGCAGTATGTTCCAGGTCGTATAGTGGCAGGATACAGTGAAGCAAAGCAAATTTTGATGAGACCCAACTCTTGATTTTTTCAAGAGTAGGTTTAAGTTCATGGAAGAACCTCTCATGTGTATCGTCTTAAGATAGATTGAGCAAACTTGGTTAAATAATACATAACATTTGTGTATTCTTTGGTTTTTTGCAAAATATCAGGTCACTTTTCTGTTCTTTAAGACTGTTAGTGTTAGGAGTAAAAAGAAAAACACAAATATATAGAATATACTTTCATAAGAATCAAAACAACTCCACCAAACATAGAAGAAACAACAAAAAGACTTTGAAGAACATATTTGTATATGATATGACCACATGAAAACAGAAAACCAATCTCTCTCATTATCACACAGAAGAATCATATTCCCTGTGATTGAACAGCTACTGCTGTTGATGACCTCAGCAACGGTTGTAGAGCTTTTACCACAATGCTCATGTTCGGCCTAAACTCTGATTCGTATTGCACACACAACGCCGCAACCGCCGCGAGCTGAGACACCAAGAAGAAAACATTTCATGATTAGCTTCAAGAGTGAGTGGTTATCTTACACAGGTTTAGAGATGAAAGCTTTTATAGTTATACCTTTGCAACTGCTTTAGGAGGATAGTCTCCTTTGAGTTTTGGATCAACACATTGCTTCACTTTGTCTTCACTCAGCCTCGGAGTAGCCCAAGTGACAAGACTTTGCTGGCCACGTGGCATTGTATGATCAACAGGCTTTCTACCGGTCAAGAGCTCCAAAAGCACCACACCGAAACTATAAACATCACTCTTCTGCGTCAGCTGACCAGTCATAGCATACTCTGGTGCATGGTAACCGAAGGTTCCCAAGACTCTAGTGGAATGAAGACGAGCAGCCATATCAGGAGACTGATTCGACAGATTAAAATCAGCAATCTTGGCTTTGAAGTCTTCAAAGAGAAGCACATTGCTAGAACGAATATCTCTGTGTATCACCACAGGTTGAGCCTTCTCATGTAAATACTCGAGCCCTCTCGCTGCATCAACAGCGATTCTCACCCTTTGGATCCAATCAAGAGTTGGACCTGGCTGTGCTCCCTGAACACCTTTCCTCCCATGTAAGATATCATGCAAAGATCCCATAGTAGCAAACTCATAAGCAAGAATCCTGACATTCCCTTCTACACAGTAACCAAAGAGCTGAACGAAGTTCTCATGCTGCAGCTTCGAGACTCGAGAGACCTGAGTCAAGAACTCGACGTTTGACTCAGGCTCAGCTGCATTGTCAAGCTTCTTGACCGCTACACCTTTCCCATCTTTCAAAGTTGCATAGTAGGCTCTTCCGTAGGATCCTTCACCGATCAGAGACTTTGATCCAAAGTTATCAGTCTTCTCTTTCAACTCGTCTAATGACAATGCAGGGAC
The DNA here is from genome assembly GCF_000801105.2 of Raphanus sativus. NCBI lineage: Eukaryota > Viridiplantae > Streptophyta > Magnoliopsida > Brassicales > Brassicaceae > Raphanus > Raphanus sativus. The sequence continues at coordinate 52,121,340 of NC_079514.1, read as the reverse complement.
ATCGATAGATGGTGGCTCTTTTAAACCAGCAGGCTTCAAAGCTATCGGTGCTCTTTTATTGTACCCTTCAATACAAAAAAAAAAAAGATTAATCAAAAATATTGGCACCAGAAAAATCATAATAAAGAGCAGTTACCGTAATCAATACGGTGCTTAGGGCTTCTCAGGTGCTCGTTTTCAGAAGCATGGTAAGGCTCTTCCACGTGGCAAGCGCAGCACAACCACCTACGCATCTTTTCTCTCTTGCCTATGTAGAGATCGTCTACTGCTCTCGGTTTATCTAGCCGAACAAAGTAGACTGGTGAACGATCGTCTGCCTACAAATTTAATCATCATTATCATCATTACACTCACAAAGGTTTTACATTTTTCATATCAAAAACAGAGCCAAAAACAGAGCCGAAAACAGAGCCAAAAACAGAGCCAAAGCAGAGCCAAAGCAAGTTTCTTCAAAGGAAACAGAAACTGTCTTAGATGTTATGTAGATTCTAAATATGGCACTGATTCTAGATTCAAGCTATAAAGTTAAGACCTTTATACAAACCCACGAGCTGCTTAAACACCTAGATTTCGAAAAGATTGAAGCTTTTGGATATATAACTTACCGCGAGACCACGGCGATGGTAATCAGAATCCATTGAATACATACCCACAAACTTAAAGGACTCAAAAAGAACTCGAAACACCCCACAAAAGAGGAAGAGATTTTAAGAAACAGAGATAAAAAGAAGAAAACAGCTAAGACGTATGATCAAGAATAGACACTTGTCGCCACAACAAAAATCCAAAAATAGAGATTATATATAATGAAAGAAGAGAATATTTACCTGTAAACTCTCTCTCTAATGATATGTCTCTAATGTTGTTCTGTTTTGTTATTCTGTTTTGTTGGTTAGAGAGAGATAAGAGAGAAGAAACAGACAGACGTGGGGGAACAGAGAAGCTCTGAGCGAAAGGACAGAGAGATAATTAGGAGGAGACAGAGACGCAAACGCGCTTGCTTCGACAAAGATATCATTTTTCGATGGTCAAGTGTTTTCTTCTGGATAAACATTCTTAATACTAGTAGTACAATTTTTTGGCCTAACTCGGTCAACTCAAATTACAGTCTTTTACGTATTTTGACCTAACTCGGTCTTTTTTCTTTCAATCGGCCTTGTTTGACCTTCCACAAAATTTCAGAAACCGAAAACCGAACCGCATTCGATTCACAATTTGTTAAATATTCAAACGGTTCAAATTTTTGTAAATATTTACAGAAGAACTTAAATCTATTCCAATTCGAACCGAAATATTTCAGATATCCAAATATATATGGAACAGATTTATATACTTAATATATATATAAAGTACACAAACAATATTTTAAACACCATAATACATAAAATATATATTCATTCTCAATGTCTATATTCAATCTAGACCAGTTTTTATATTAGATATAATTATTTTAACATACATTACTCAAATCTATATGCTATATGTTATTTAAATTTTGAAAAATTTAAAGTATTACATAAATTTCAAAAAAATAAAATAATTTAAATGGATTATTTGAATCCAAATTAAACCTGTAAAAATTCAAACTGAATACAAACCAAATTTTATAGATATCCCAGTGGAATTGAAATCTTTTACCAAAAAATCCAAACCCTAATAGATCTGACCAAACTCGAATGAGTACTGAACGGCTGCTCCTAAATTTTTTTCATTCTAGTTTTCCATGTTGTTTCTGCCCAATTAAGCATTTTAAATATTTTACTTCCCACCTTTCTCACGTTAATGATTTTTATATTTCATGCGTTTAGTGTTCAATTTTAAATTTTCATTTTTCAATTTGATCAGCAATTTTTAAATGCATACAAGTTGAAATTTTAATATGCGAAAACCATATTTCAGTTGATAAATGATATATTTTGTTATCAGCATTAAATGATATATTTTCGTTAGTAAATGCTATTTTAGAACTAATAGTAATGTTTTTGTAACATTTGCAAAATTTTAATAATTCGAACATTAATAATTTGAATTTTAATAGTTTGAATATTACACAATTTTTTTCAGAATTCATAAATATTCAATAAAAAATATTTTCAAAATTTATAAATATCACTATCTAATTAAATATTTTTTATCAATTTTTTTTAAAGTTGACCTGTAATTCCTACTTCCTCTACACAAATTAATTGAAAACGTGACGACAGCAAATACTCTCTTGTCTCTCTTGTCTGAATCTCTGTACATCACAATGATCGCTCACAGGAGAATCTTAACTTATTTCTATTTCAAAGCTCTTTAGTTCTCATTTCCTCTACACAAAACTGAAGAACACATAGCGATGGTAATGGGTTTGAATCTAGAGGAGATCAAGAAGAAGACTTTTATTGGACTTGTATTGGGACAGATCCTCTCCCTTCTCTGTACTTGTAATGTCTTCACATCTTCTGAACTCGCCAGAAAAGGTTAAAGCTTCTTCCTTTTATAGTTTGTTACCATTATTACCCAACAGCTTCATGACCTGTCTGAAACTGGGCTCTGATAAAGTGATCCTCTATACATTCTTGAAAAAAAATTGAAATCTTCTTAGGAATTAATGTTCCAACAACACAATCGTTCCTCAGCTATATGTTACTTGCGATTTTCTATGGAGGTATCATGCTATATCAAAGACCCACAATTAAGGTCAGTATTGAATTTTCTAGCTTCACTCTAAGTTTTTTCTGTTAACTTCTCATTGAAGTAATGAGAGTATATTCAAGATTTTGCACCATTGTTGTAGGGCAAGTGGTATCTCTATTTACTACTAGCTTTAGCTGATGTGGAGGCGAATTTTCTCGGTGAGTGGTTATTTTGACGATGTAATGTTTTCTTGGAGCTTAGAGATGTGTAAATACTATACATCACATTCTTGTTGGTGCGGTGATGAAACCGTGAAAGTATTATGTTTCTCTTTTGGCAGCGGTGAAGGCGAATCAGTACACATCTATAACAAGTGTGATGCTACTGGACTGCTGGGCCATCCCTTGTGTTTTGGTGTTGACTTGGGTTTTCCTGAAAACAAGATACAGATTGATGAAGATTAGTGGTATGGTTATATGTATCCTTGGTGTTGTTTTAGTAGTTTTCTCCGACGTTCATGCAGGGAGTCGAGCAGGTAACGTTGGAAGCTGATTCATTACTTTAACAGCAAGTCAAAATCACTCACTTAGCCTTGCATCAAGAAACTTGAATTAAGCATCTCATGGTTGTGGCTTTTTCAGGAGGAAACAATCCTCTTAGAGGAGATTTTCTTGTTGTAGGTGGAGCAACATTATATGCTGTCAGTAATACCACCGAGGTAGAAAGTCTCTTCAATATATTATTTTCATGACAAAGTACTCTCCCTATCGAAAAGGGTACTATAAACAAGTCTCCTTGTAGTAGAAGAAAAATAATAAGAAGTCTCCTTGTTTCTTATGTTATAGGAGTTCCTTGTGAAGGATACAAACACTGTTGAGCTTATGACTTTCATGGGATTTTTCGGCGCCATTATTAGTGCCATTCAAATGTATCCTTCATACCAACCATTCATATGTTTTTGTATGTTACTTAGACTTTTATATGCACATTCAGACATTCTCCAGGAAGTTCCTTGACTTAGTCTGTAGAGTCATATTTGAACGTGGTGAGCTTAAAGCTATTGAATGGTCAGCTGAGGCTGTAAGTTTCTTGCTATATCCCTCTCACTTTCAGTCTCTTCAAACCAATGTCTTTTTTTTTTATCTTGTACAAACTTTGATTGTCTCTTGGCTTTCAGGCTTTTCCTTTTCTTAGGTTCGCAGTCACCATGTTTCTCTTCTACTCGTTACTCCCGGTTTTACTCAAGGTATTGAAACAAAAATGAAAACATAGTCTGATCAAAACTATCTTTACTCTACTTTTCCAATGTTCAAATGCCTCTAAACATAAACACTATATATGATCTCACCAGACAAATGGTTCAGCAATGTTCACCCTCTCGTTACTTACATCAGACATGTGGGCCGTTTTGATCCGCATTTTCGCTTATCATGAGAAGGTTAGCTTAGCTCACTTTGAAACTCAAACAATTTCTTACGCTTTCTGTCTCATAGAAGCCAATAGATGAGGACCATTTGGCCATGTATATATGTTAATTTCAGGTTGATTGGATATACTACTTGGCATTTGCTACTACAACTATTGGACTGATCATATATTCAATGTACAGTCTTTTGTCTACTCTTTCTTCAATTATCTGTTGTACAATCATGGTTTCAGCAAGAGAAATAATCAGCATGGCTTCAGCAAGAGCAATAATCAGTATGTTTTCGCGTTTCTGTTGATATTCTCAGGAAGGAGAAAGAGGAGGATGAACAAAAAGATGAGCAGAGAAAGCTGTTGGACGAGGAGAATGGTGAAACACTTCGAGTCAGTTGGTAATTTATACCAACAATTGGCAACTGGAAAGAGAATAAAAGGCTTTATTTGATTTTAATTTAATTGTAAAAAGTACAAAATAAGATTGTGAGAAAAACATTGGAATTTGTTACAGTTGTTACTTCAAACGTATCAACCTTTATTTTTATTACATTTATTACTATGCGTAAGAAGCTGTATCTCCACACTGCTCAAGTACTGTCACTTGAAAGCTCATTGTATGTATGTACAAGAACGCCTGAGCAAGTAACTCGTATAAGCATCAGAAAGATCCGGTGGCAAAAATGTATGTTTGGTGGCAAAAATGTGGTTTGAAGAAACTGGAGCTTGATTGGTTGATGAATCAAGATAGAAAATTGTTGTGAATCAAGATAGAAAAAAAATTAGTTGCTCTTATTCTTATTCCATAGGCAAGAACAAATATATATATAGGAATATAAGATTAAGGTTTAAAACTTTATAGACCATGGGAATATGAGCATATATATATGACATACATATAATAATTCATAACAAAAAATTTTAATTCTTTTTAATTATTTTAGCTTATTTTTATTAATGTGGTATGTATGTTAATTTTGATGGTATATGAGTTATTAGGATATTTTAATGTCTTGCTAAAAATAAATATTTATATAGAAAAATTACATTAATAGGGATTGAATTAAAAATCATTACCATTTTCAAAAAAACTTAACAAAAATACAAATTTTTATAAAAATATACATGTCACAATTACGATTGATGTCATATCATATATTTTTTTTAAATCAGGTCACATTTTTCTTTGAAATTGAATGCATTGATAACACATATGCAAACCAGTTCACAAATAGTATTTAGTTGATTGATAACATTATATCTGTTAACACAAAAACTATAATTTTAGTTTAAGAAAAAAACACTATTAAAAAATATAAATCTTAAGTCATTCAAAAATCATTAAAATGTTAAAACATAATTTATCAAAAATATTTCAATAATATTAAATATATGCATAGAAATATGAATGTCAAAATATTACATTTTTAAAACAACAAGTTAAAAAAACAAATTAAATTATGAAATGAAATGAGTATTTTTTTACCAATATTTATAAATGAATATATTTAGCTAATAAATGATATTACTATGTTGACAAAAAATGATATTAATATAAATGATGATACTTTTGTAACACTATCACAGTTTAGAAATTTTATCTAAACTAAATAAAAATAAAAACAAATTTGACATGTGATTGAAACGTGAAGGGAGCAAAGACTCTCTCCTGTCTGAACCTCTATGCATCACTATGATCTCTCACCTTTTTCTCAAAGCTCTTTAATTCCCATTTCCTCTACACAAAACTGAACAAAAAAAAAAGCCGATGGTAATGGGTTTGAATCTAGAGGAGATCAAGACAAAGAAGAAGACTTTCATTGGACTTGGATTGGGACAGATCCTCTCCCTTCTCTGTACTTGTAACATCTTCACATCTTCTGAGCTCGCCAGAAATGGTTAAAGCTTCATCCTTTTATGGTTTGTTACCGTTATTACCCGACAACAGCTTCATGACCTGTCTGAAACTGGGTTTTGATAAAGTGATCCTCCTTTATACATTCTTGAAAACTTTTTGAAATATTCTTAGGAATTAATGTTCCAACAACACAATCGTTCCTCAGCTATATGTTACTTGCAATTGTCTATGGATGTATAATGCTATATCGAAGACCCACAATTAAGGTCAGTATTGACCTTACTACTTACCTCTCATTGGAGTAATGAGAGTGTGTATTCAACATTGCATTATTGTTGTAGGGCAAGTGGTATCACTATTGTCTCCTTGCCTTAGCTGATGTGGAGGGGAACTTTCTTGGTGAGTCTTCTTATTAACACACACACTCTTCTTTTATTTACTGATCTTGTAACTTACTATACATCACATTCTTGTTAAATCAGTATTATGTTTCTATTTATTTTTATTTTTTTGCAGTTGTGAAGGCTAATCAGTACACATCGATAACGAGTGTGATGCTACTGGACTGCTGGGCGATCCCTTGCGTTTTGGTGTTGACTTGGGTTTTCCTGAAAACAAAATACAGATTGATGAAGATTTGTGGTGTGTTTATATGTATCCTTGGTGTTGTCATGGTACTTTTCTCTGACGTTCACGCCGGGAGTCAAACAGGTCCGAACACTCAATTAGCATTGCCCCCCTCCCCAAGAAACTTGATTTAAGCATCTTATGGTTGGTGGTGATCTTTTTTTTCAGGAGGAAGTGATCCTGTCAAAGGAGATATTCTTGTGGTAGCTGGAGCAACCTTATATGCTGTCAGTAATACCAGCGAGGTAAGCAAGTCAAGTCTCTTCAAAAATGGTCCAATCAAAAGGATACTTATAACAAAGTCTCATATTCTTTCTTTCTTTCTGTTATAGGAGTTTTTTGTGAAGAATGCAAACACTGTTGAGATTTTGACCTTCTTTGGATTTTTCAGCGCCATCATTAGTGCCATTCAGATGTATCCTTCTTCATACAAAAATAATATCTGTTTTTTTTTTTTAAATGTTTCTTAGACTTGTATGCACATTCTTCAGGAAGCTCTCCTTGACTTGTCTATAGAGGCATATTTGAACGCGGTGAGCTCAAAGCTATTGAGTGGTCAGCTGAGACTGTAAAGTTTCTTTGCTATACTGTCAATCTCTACAAACCAAAGTCTTTTTACTTTTTTTTTTTTAATCAGTATTGTTTCTTTCTACACTTTCAGGCTTTTCCTTTTCTTAGATTTGCAGTCTCAATGTTTTTCACCTACTCATTACTCCCGGTTTTACTCGAGGTATGAAAACAAAAAAACTGACAGCAAAATATGATCAAAACCGGCTTGACTCTCTGAAACATTTAACACTGAGAGATATAATCTCCTCAGACGAATGGTTCAGCAATGTTCACCCTCTCGTTACTCACATCAGACATGTGGGCTGTTTTGATCCGCATTTTCGCTTATCATGAGAAGGTTAGCTTAATTACTTTGAAACTTAAAGATCAGGAACCAATGAATGACACTAGATGGCCATTATGTTTGTATGTTATTTCCAGGTTGATTTGCTCTACTACTTGGCATTTGCTACTACAGCTATTGGACTGATCATATACTCAATGTACAGTTGTTTAGCTCTTCTACAATCATGGCTTCAAAAAGAACAGTAATCAATGAGATCACTACATTTTAGCGTTTTTGTTGATATTTTCAGGAAAGAGAAAGATGAGGAGGAACAAAAGGATGAGCAGAGAAAGCTATTGGATGAGGAGGATGGTGAAGAGATATAACAACATTGATTCATTGGCTTGTGAGATATAACAACAATTGGCAACTGTAAAGAGAAAAAAGGCTTTATTTGATCTTTAATTTAATTGTAAAAATAAAACAAAATAAGATATTGTGAGGACAAGATTGGAGTATAATAGAAATTAAAATGCATCAACTATATATTGTTTTTTTCTTCCAAATATTAACTTTTATTAATGATCAAAGTAATCAAATGTCATTGCATCATATGGATTACACTGGGGATATAACTATGGAAGTGAAAGGAATCTTGATTTGGAATTACTTGTTTCGCAAGTATATCTGCGCAAACATTTGATTCTCGGTTCGTCCAGACATGTTGGACAGCTTGATGTTTGCTGCATCTCCACAAAACGCTAGAACGGTCACTTGAAAGCACACCACTATCCAGAGGTTTTACAATTTTTTCAGTGATCAATATTCATCAACCCTCTAAAGATCGGCCCAATTTTATGAATACAAGCCCAGGCCCAACCTGACACGTGTTGATGTTCTATTGGATTTTATTAAAAAATCCCATGGGGGTCTAATCATCCGTCTTCCTTGTTTTTCTCCCAACATTTTTTATTACACGAACACGAACACGAACAAAAGAGAACCCTAGATCGTTCCGTTGCCTTAAGACGAATCCGAGTGTCGTCAACGAAAGGAGCATCTTTTCGCATTTCAAACGATCAACTAAACCCAATTCCATGGTGGGTCTTCTCTCTCTCGTCGCTTCTCCATTTCTTTCAGCTTCCTTTTGGAATCGCTTGTTAGTTGATTTGTATAAAAAATCCGAGAGAGCTTGTTCTGTTTTTTTCTTCTCTTAATTGGGTGATGAATTATATTAGTAGGTAAATGCCTGTGCTTTATCAATAATACTACTAAGTATACCTCATTTGCTTTAATCATGTTTACAGGCAGGGAGAATCATTGCGCAGTTCATTGTGATGGGTTCTGGGATATTAGGTCGTGCTTTCTTTCAAGCTTATCGTCAGGCCATTGCAAGTATGTTTCACACCACTCTTTTTATTACATATATCTTTAGCTTCTTTTATGACATCACAAGTTCTCTCTCTCTCTCTTAGAAAGGTCTTGTTTTTAATTGACACTACAGATTGGGTTTCTCATGGTGACTACTGATTTTGTTAGAACGGTTTTTATGTTTCCCTAAACAGATTGCTTTGTTTAGTTGAGTTGATGTGACTACTATTAGAACGGTTTATATGTTTCTGAAAATGCTCTATTTGATTTAGAGTATGTTGAATCGGTGATTAAGACAAGATGTTGTGTATTTGTCTTGAATCGGTGATTATTAAGAAACTTTATTTTTCTGCAGATGCGTCTAAAACTGGGGTTGCGCAGGAAGCGATGCAGAACGCAGTACGTAAAGCAGGAAAAGCCATTAATGAGCAAGAGGCTAGGCAGATTCTCGGTGTAACCGAGCAGACCTCTTGGGAAGAAATATTACAGGTAAAAGCATTTCTCTGTGTGTCATAGGTTCTAATCTGGAACTAATACGGAGTTTTGGTTTATGTATATGATTGTAGAAATATGATAAGCTGTTTGAGAATAATGCCAAAGCTGGGAGCTTTTACCTTCAATCTAAAGTTCTTCGAGCTAAAGAATGCCTTGAAGTTGTGTACAGGAGCAACGGTACACCTTAGTTAAGACTTTAGTCCTTCTTTCTTTTTATACAGATTCAGAGTTCTTGCTCTTTGTGTAAAATCAAAGACAGATAACACTGTTCTTTGAGGTAATGTGTAACTTTGAAAAACTGCTATTGATCAGTAGTGGTAGCCTCTTAAACTTAGAATTGATTGTTTAAGTTTCTTCTATGCGTTTATTACTCCTTTTAGAGTTTTGTTTATGTTTATGTTCTTGTTTCAGACTGAGATAAATCTACAATTTTGTTATGTATATATAATCTTCTTTTTTGTGCACCAAGTATATTATATAATCACTTCAGTGACTTATGTAAATGCTTGAGAAAGCTAAATCTCAGATTATGTGCAGGAACAACGGTACACCTAGTTATACTTTTATCCTTTCTTCCAAACAGATTCAAAGATGATGTGTAACTTTGAAAAACTGCCATTATCTTTTTCACTTATACATCAGTAACAGTTGATCAGTAGTGTCAAAGAGCCTCTTAAACTTAGAATGGGCTGTTGTTCTACGTGTGTACGTTACATCTTTCACTCCTGAGCTCTTTACAGATATGATTATGTTCTTGATTCAGATTTGAACTGAGATGGATCTAATATTTGTTATGTATGTATAGATACTTCAGTGATTTAGTGGCTTATGTAAATGCTTAAGAAAGGTAACTCTCGGATCGGATTAGACTTAGTTGTAATAGAATCTCAAGTCTTATCAACTTTCATAAGGAGATGATTGTTGTGTTCCCTCTGACACTGATCTCATCTTGAATGTGAAATAAAGAAAACAAAACCACAAATAATTCAATATGGTTTTTGTTTACAAACTCTTTTGACTGTGACCTCTAACTACTCTTAGCCATCTCAAACCCATTCTTAGCATTCTGATAGTCCTCAAAAGCCATATCAATCTCAGCCTGAGAACTCATAACAAACGGACCACTCTGAACCATAGGCTCACCGATCGGCTCCCCTGCAATCAACAGAAACTTCAGTGACCTAGAACTTGACTTGTTCCACACGCTAACCAACTCCCCTGGTCCAAACACCACAACATGGTGCGCCGATATAGCTGAAGAGTCCAAGGTGCTGAACACGCCTTCATCGCCTTCTAAAATGTAGGCGAAAGCGGTCCAAGATTCTGGAACGGTCTGGTGGGTTTGAGAACCTGGCTTGAGGGTGAAGTCAAGGTACATCATCGGTGTTGTTGTGTGGCAAGGAGATTTGATTCCCATTGAATCTCCGGCTATGACTTTGACCTCTACTCCATCTTCCTCTGCTCTTGGAATCTCTGAACCGGACAGTTCTAGGTTTTTTGGTTCAATCCTGTGGAAAATCAAACAACACAAGGTAAGATACCTTAAAGATGATGAGAGGACAATGAAGAAGCTTTGTCTCCTTTACATTCTGTGGATGGAAGGAAGGTTGACCCAAAGCTGTAAGCCATTGTTGACTTCTTGTTCAGGATATTCGGAATGAATGATTCCTCTTCCTGCTGTCATCCACTATCAAAATAAAAAAATCAGAACATTAGAATCAAGAATTCAAGATCAGATGTTTTTTTTATGTGCTTAGTGTTCTTTTTCTTTCACCTGAACATCTCCAGCGTTGATTGTACTTTTATGACCCTTGAGATCTTTGTGAATGATACCTCCCTGCATTATACATTCATTAGAATCAAGATTCAAGAAACAAACCTATGAAGAAGATGTAAGAGTCCTATGTCTCACCTTTAACACGTAAGTAACACTTTCAAAACCTGTATAGAGTTGATACAATTACATAAGTCCTTACAGAACAGAGAAAGCTTTGTGTATATGAGTGTGTAAGAAGTTATCTGTGATATTGACCTCGGTGAGGATGATCCGGGTATCCAACTGAAAGCGAAACTGATCAAGAAACAGAACACATAAAAGGCTGCTTTATATTATTATCTACATATCAATAAACACATATGTTGGAGATAAAGAAATTTACAGGAAAATTCAACTAGCAACACGAACGGGTCCAGTAACTTCTGGTCCATCCTGATTTAACCACACAAAATATTAATAAAACTTGAAGCTAAAGTTATTGGATTTTCATGAAGCAAAAGATATTTTAGAAAAGAAGAATAATAAAACCTACTCTGTGATGGCGTTTCTAATGAGAGCACCTTCTCCTTCTTCCTGAAGCTTTACAAAGAAATTCTTGATTACCTGTCTCGTTACTCTATTATCATCAGACGAAGGAGACATGGTGATCGATGATGATAAACTTCTGTTATTGTATCTGCTTCTTATTAATATGTGGTGTGTATGTATGAGTGTCAGTGTGTGTATTATATATATAGAGAAAGAGAGGTGCAGAGGATCGACTTGAACTGGAAGTTGTAGGTGAAGGTGAATTCATTCACATGCTGTTTCTTTCCCTCTTACCACTCTAGGCAAATAGGTTTACGATTGTCTAGAGTCTAGACACATGCAAAAAAAAAAAAAAACAAATAATAAATTAAATACTATCATATTAATGTAGAATGAGTACCAAAATTAATTTGATATATAGTTCATAACTCGTAACGTCTTAGCTCTTGAAGTGCCGGTAATGTTTTGACCACGATTAAATGTATTTTCATTGCATGTTCACACTGCATTTAAATATAGTAGTTGATAAAAAAATGTATTTCAACCGACTCAAACCTAACTTTCTGATTAATTGAAACGAATAACATAAAGTTAAGCTGTTCGTTGTCATACTACGTTTAAGTAACAAATTTGGCTGCTAAAACAGCTAATGAAGACAATTTTTAAAAATATTTTTCATTGTCAATTGTCAGGCTAAGAAAAATAATACAAATATTAAATATTATCAAAATATACATCAATCACATGTTATAAGAGTTGTCGTATATAAAAAAAATATGGTGGATGATTTGATGTCGGCTCTAAGTATGAACGTATGTATTTTTATTCAATGAATATATAAGACACATTAAATCTCAGGATATGATTATAAAACCCATAGGAAAAAATGTTTCAAAACTTTAAAAGCAAGCAATGAGAACACTGTATATTCACTATATGATCTGATGGCTGGGACCATAGCACACAATTTGTTTACTTAACATATTGATAGTTATTGATTCTTGATGTGTGAAAAGGTGAGAACAAAAGAAGATTTCACTTTATTTAGGTGTACTGAATCTAGTAGAAAGTCAAGACTTTTACAAGCTCTTTTTGTTTGTGGTGCTTCACCGTTTTCTACAACTATGGGTTCTTTCTTCTCCCCCACCACTACCCTCTCTACAACACATACATATTCCTATCCTAACACTACTCATACAAAATTATAGAGAGAGTGAAAGAGAGAAGATGTGAACATCCTTTTTTATATTGATTCGGCTTTATTTAGAATCTTCTGTTAATCCAAATGGCCCATAATGGCCCCACCTTTTCCACTTGTTTCTCTAGTTTTGGCACAAGAACACTAACCAAATCGTTTGGTTTCTCACCAGTTGGGTTCATGATCGAGTTTCTTTATGAGACGAAAACAGAGAATGTTATTCATTCACACCATTCACAGATTGCAGCATTACAAGAAGAATCATATGAAAGTGAAATAGCTTGAGAGCAATAGAGATTCTGTTTAGTTTTTCTTCTACTCAGTAAATTAGAACCATAAGATAGATAACACTGACTTGTATGGCAAGTTGGGTTTTTCCAAAGCTTAAGACTTGTCTTTTTTGAGATATTGTTTTTTACTTTCTATTCCTTTCAACATAATAAAGATAAGAAAACAAAACATGAACTCAACATTCTCATAAAGAAAGCATAGACACACACAAGAATGCTAAGCAGCAAATTCCAAACAAGAGAATTTTGTTTTGAGTTCTTAGATATATTCCTAGTAACTACACATATATGTAGCCGTAAGATACATGCACTGCTTCCAAATGGTAAAAAAAGGCATGACCACATGAGTGATTCTAAAAAGAGTTTAGAAACAAGTAGAGTTCTTCTAGAGGACTTTAGTGAAGCTACACCAGGAAGCATCTGAAGTTGGCTTGATACTTCAGCCAGATCATCACTGATTGATGAACTGAACTGTATCAGGAGTTGTTCAAGATTGTTTATATACTTCACCGGACACTGTGATAGGGAAGTACTATTTTACAGACCTCAGCACAAGCACACAAGCACACATCTCTATATACAGAACTCAGAAACAACTGGATTCATATACAGAACTACATACTAAACTTGGGAAGTGATCAAGCACTTTCTTTCATGACTTGGACCTTGCATTTGGATGAAGCTCTGGTAAGACACAAAAGATCATTCACCAGACGACATCTCTCTCCATCTCAACTCCTTTATGAGTAACACTAACCATTTCAAGATGCGATAATTTTCCCAAGAAACATTCCATATGACTAAGTTCTTCACCAGTTCCTTCATACCCAGTGATCTGAAGAACCTTCACTCCGGATGATGACAGAGCATCAGAAATATCATCCCAAGATAAACGTAGGTACCACCCAACCTCCCATCTCTTTTTAACATAGTGCACTAGACCCTGAAAACACGTTGGAGATTAGTATCATTATAGATTCAGGAATTAATACATAATCCTTTTTTGCAACATACCTTGATGATTAGAGTTTGTAGATTTGGAGAGTTGAGGAGCAATTTCCAGAAGATGTGTGGACTGCCATGAGGCCTATCACTTCCTAGAGACAAGCTTATCAGATTGTTGAACACCGGTACCTTCTTATCACTGCGGTAATGGAGCGTCTGACACATACACACACACACCACACCAGAATCATCACCAGCCAATAAAGTCAAAGGCTACAAATTCAGGAAGCAACTTAAAGGGACAGGACTCACATCTAGAGCATCCGGAGATAAGCAGAGGATCTTGACATTTTTATTCAGTTTTACTGTATTTTTAGTCTTATTTATATTGTGAATTTTTGAATTAATTTTTCATTTAATTTTAAAAATCTTATTTAATTTTCTGAACTTTTATTTAATTTTATATAAGTTGTTTAGTTTTCTGAATTATTATTTAATTTACGATTTTTATTTATTTTATTAATTAAATAATTATTGTTTGAAGAAAAACAGACACATCATTTTACCTCTACAACTGGTCAATTTTCCCTTTGAAAGTTCTTTTTTTTATAATAGAAATGTCACTTTTGAAGGTTAGAACTTAGAAGTGTTAATGAAAAAAGTGTTAGGTACTTTCATACTTTCTTATGCGATTTTCCTGTTCATAATGGTGTATTGATAAATCATAATTTTACTCGGTTTCATTCGGGTTAATAAACAAAAAAATAAACAATTTTGACCAAAAAATAAACAAATATGATATAACCGGTGTTTTGCCCAGACTAACCATTTTTATGTAATTCATCAACTTTAATCGTCCATATTCTCAATAACTAAGCAACTCATTAATCATTATCCATAAAAACCAAACAATATGTTTCTGCAGGTGTATATAATGTTGAATAGATAAATCTAAAGTTTATCTATGGGAAGTGATCAAGCACTTTCTTTAATGACATGGACCTTGCATTTGGACGAAGCTTTGTGAAGACACAAAAGATCATTCACCAGACGACGTCTCTCTCCATCATCAGCTACTTTATGAGTAACCCTAACCATTTCAAGATGCGATAATTTTCCCAAGAAACACTCCATATGACTAAGTTCTTCACCAGTTCCTTTATACCCAGTGATCTGCAAAACCTTCACTCCTGATGATGACAGGGCATCAGACACATCATCCCAAGATAAAAGTCGGTGCCACCCAACCTCCCATCCTTTTTTAACATAGTGCACTAGACCCTGAAAACATGCTGGACATCAATATCACATTATAGACTCATGAATATTATTAGTAAATAACTATTTCTTTGTAACATACCTTGATGATTAGGGTTTGTAGATTTGGTGCCTTGAGAAGCAGAGATGGAAGCAACTTCCAGAAGATGTATGGACCGCCATGAGATCTATCACTTCCTAAAGACAAGCTTATCAGATTGTTAAACACCGGTATCTTCTTATCACTGCGGTAATAGAGCGTCTGTAACACAAGCACTAGAATCATCACCAGCCAAAAAAAACATTCAGGAAGAAAATTAAAGGGACTGGACTCACATCTAGAGCATCCGGAGATAAGCAGAGGATCTTGACGTTTCTGATACCCATGAACAAAGTTGAAACATCAACAGGAACAAAACCAACATTGTCTGGACCATCCCTGCGCGTGATTTGGTCTTCAGTCAACAGAAGATCAAGCCTAGCTTCAACCAAGCTGTCCAAACGCAGATTCTCATACTTATCAGCAACCACGTCAGAATACTCCAAGTAAACAAGCCCCGGAGTATCAAACATAACACAAGGCTTAGGACCAAAAGCATCATCATCAGCATCGCGTCTGTACACAAATCTCTTGAGCGTTGGACTCGAAACAGACCCATCCCAATAGTACCGTCCCTTGGATTCATGTACCCTCAGGTTCTCAAGGTTAGGGAAAGCTGATAGAACAGCTTCCAAACGAGGCCCATCGTAAGTAAGCTTAACCGAGTCAAGAAAGAGAGTGGTAAGTGAGGGAGAAACGGGATCTGGAAGAGTGGTAACATCATGATGAGTAAGGCAGAGTCTTCTGATCCTTAGGTTTACAAGTGCCTTGCTCTCAAGGACCGAGTACAGTAGACAAAAGTTGCGGTAACTCAACTCACCAAAGCTTAGACAAAGGTCCAAGGCACCGAGTTTAATTACCTTTTCTATCCACTGCAATACGAGTGTAGGGTTTTCATGAGGACCTATACGACTTAACTTGAAAGAGACTTTCTTCACAGGTGATGATGAGTTCTTCTTATTCTCTCGCTCCCACAGTACCTTCTCCACGAACTTCATGAAAACCTGAATTTGCTCTCGACCCATTTTGCTGTTTAGCGATAGAGAGTCGTCGAAGTCGAGGATAGGTACCAGTTGAAGAAGATTCGACCATCTCTTTGACAGAACCTGTGTTGAAGCAGCTTCCTTTGTCGTCAGGAAAGACAAGATAATGCAGAGGACACCATCTGGTAAAGTGCTGATCAAGTCTCTGGAACTTGGGTTCTCGTTTTTGTTGCTTTTCATTATTATCCGGGAGAAGTGAATGAAGACTTTGATCTTAAAAGTAGAGTACTGAAGCCATGAAAGTAGTGAGACCTCCTTACCTTCCTTCCAATGTAGTGACTAAAAAGCTTTTCAGATTCTTTAGGATTAGGGTTTACGAAGCTGACGAGAAGCTGACAGTTGGATATCGTAATCTGGTGTGTGATCTTACACAAAGTCTTCTAATTCTAAAACGCGACCGTACAAAGTCTTTTATTGGGCCTTTGGACCTATATAATGCAAGGAAAATAGCATTAAAAACCATGAAAATGTCAAAAACTCTCATAATGTAAACCTTTTTTCGCTAAAACTTTTTTAACTTTAACTCTGACTTGATTATATAGACGATTTAACAACCAACAATACTACATGTCTTATGAATATCTACGCTTAACTGTATCATCTGAGTCGTTTTCTCAATATTCATTTTTGATCAGATTTACTTACAACATGTCGAAGATCCCTAAAATTCCTTAAACCGTTATTTCTTTGTCTACATAATTGTTTAATAAATCACTCTCTCCACATTTGAAATCTGGACTTTTTACAATTTGCAATAATTTGCATAGTCTGAGATTCGAACCTCAAACTTCGATGTAAAAACCTTTAAACTTTAACCATTAGGATACGGTGCTTCCACAAATGCAAATACATTTTTATTTTAATAAAATTTTATTGAATTTATTTATTAGAAAATAAGTAATTTAAAAGTTTTCTCTTTGTGTTTCAAAAAAGTTGTTCCATTATAATACTTGATTTTCAATCATTGTTTTCATATCTGACCCAAACCTATGGTTGAACCGATAAATCCAGCAACATGTGTATAATCTGCTTCATTTTATAAAAAGAACTGTTATTGGAAATCTTAGAAAAATCTGTAAAATCCAAAAAATCCGCTATTAACCTAAGATCTGATATTAGATGATCCGTTGAAAACTAAAAAACATATTTTGATTTTTTTATTAAATAACTCATACTTTTAATGTTATATAAAACTGAAAAAAAAATCTTTTGACTTTAATGAAATTTGTATTATGTCATTTGAAAAAATGAAAAATGGTAATAGGAGAATTTTTTATTGATATGAAAATATTATTTTCTTTTTTGGTTACTAATAAGCTATGATAAGTTTATATTTTATTTATTATAGATCTAAAACTAAATTTTAAGATAAGTATTAAAAACATTTGAAAACTCAAAATTGGCATATCATTCTTATGTACAAAAATGACATAGTAATAATATTTTTAAATTTTTCATGTATATATTCATATCTGATCGTTAAATAATATTATACAAAAAAAGATATTAAAATTAAATGGAAAATGTAGAAAGTATTAATTACCATAAATATGGGGAATATTCTATTGTTAATTTAAATAAATAATATTTGATATTAAAATTAATTGTCAATGGCATATCATTGTAAATATTTTCAAAAGCAATAGCAAAATCCTATTGGAAAAAACAACTTTTGAAAGTAGCAACTCTTAAAAATAGTTAATATTAACTGGAAATAATTATTTGAACGTAATTTTATTTTTCTAAATCCTATAAAAATATAATTGTAAAAGATTATGTAATATTAATTTTCTTTTCTAAAAGCCTAAAAACAGTAAAGTAATTATTTGATCATTGTTTTCCTTTTAATAAAAATTCTAAAAAAAGAGATTTGTGTCATATTTTTTTAAATCCTAACCAAAAGAGAATTGTAAAAAGTTATTTGATTATATTTTTAAGAGAGAATTTGATGATGAACATGATACTAAAAGTTATTTAATTAACAAAATAATAAAAAATAGTATTGATACAAATTTAAAAAATAATATTTTTTGTTTTTAAAAATTAGTAACTAAAAACATTACTTGATAGCAATTTACCTTTTCTGAAATTTTAGAGAGAAGATAATTGTAAAAAGATTATATGACAGTATTTTTTTCTAAAATCCTAAACAAAAATGTAAATGAATATTTAATAGTATTATGACTTTTTAATTTTAAATAAAAGGAGATTGTTGACAAAAAAGGAGATTTGTATTTTTTCCTTTTTTAGAAAATCTTACCATAAAGTAAAATTTAAAACTTATTTAATAAAACATTAACTTAGTATATAATAAAGTGTATGATGTTGTCATTGATTCGACTGACGTCATTTAACTTTCAGTCTTTTTTTCTTTTCATTTAAAGTATTATTTCAGGTTGGATTCAGTTTAAACTTTTAGATATAATGTTTTTGATATATCCCTAAATACAAAATTAATAACAATTTATTTATGCAACCATGATTATAAAATAAAAGTATTAACTTGAACTTACGTGTGAAAATGAGTTTTTAATTATTAAATAAAATTTAAACAATGCATACAAAAATAATCATAAAACTATAATAAAATAATTTTTTATTTTATGTTTTTATTAAATTAAAACATCAAACAAAATCCACTCGACACTGATATGTAGTTAATAGATAAACTTGATCTAAACATAATTAGTTTTTTAACACTTGATTATATTAGCCTTAAATAGAGTTTATGTAAAATTTTTTTTGTGGAAAGAATTTTTTTTTTTTTTTTGAAAAATAAGAAATTTTGTTTGTTCTCTTGCCCTTTTAATTATTTTGGCCGAAGCCCATTCTTATAGATCTTTTTTTGTTTTGACAGTACCTAACTTCCCAACGTAAAAAAAAAAAACCTAACCGCCGTCAGAGAGAAAAGAAGTCGTCGCCTAGCCCCACCGCGCTTCCGTCGCCCCGTGGTTTCTACGTCGCCCTCTTATCTTCTTCTCCTCTCCACCAAGCAATCCGTTGGAGATCCGCTGCTACACCGTCCAATAATCCGAATTCAGCCGCGCCGTTTCAGATCAACACCGTTAGCCTCCGTGAAACCGTTATCTAGACAAAAAAAAACAAAGGTCGTTACTTTTTGTTTACAATGGAGTGCATGATTGATGAACAGACAATTAAGAAAGGAGCGGCAAAGACTAAGATGGTCTGGACACTTGGACCAGCGTCTTCATCTGTTGAGATGATAGAGAAGCTTCTAGAAGCTGGTATGAACATAGCCCGGTTCGATTTCTCTGAGGGGTCTCACGCACAACATCAAGAAACTCTCACTAATCTCAGAACCGCCATTAGGAACACTGGCATTCTCTGCGCCGTCATGCTCGACTTAAAGGTCCATACTTTGTCTCTCTCTCTCTCTTTGTTGTTAAATTATATATATATATATTAATTTAATATATTGTTTTATATAGGGTCCTGAGATGATACGAACTGGAGAAGGAGAGACTGTTAATCTCCCCATCCTTACACAGAAAGATAAAGATGATATTTTTCAATGGGGAATTCCGAATAAGATCAATATCATTGCTCTGTCCTCTGTTCGCAAAGGGTCTGATCTAGACCTAGTCAGGGAGTTCCTTCGTCGGTACGCAAAGAACATCATGCTTCTGTCAAAGGTTAGTTAAAATCATTGATGAATATTCCATCTAGCTATGACTTGTGATGATAATTATTATTATTTTTTTGATTTCCTTCTTGGTAATTGACAGATTGACAATGAAGAAGCAGCTGGTAATGTGGATGAGATTATGGAGAAAACTGATGCAGTCTTGTTGGCTAGAGGCAGTCCAGGAGTGGAACAGCAGAAGATGATCGAGAAGGCTCATGCACTCGGGAAACCGATCGTGACAGCCATTCAAATTCTTGGTTGCCAGGACGACCTCACCAACGCTGTCCTCGATTGCACCACCGATTGCGTCATGCTCCTTGGCGACGAAGAAGAAGCTCACCCTGACATAGTCTTGGATAGAATTTCAAGCCTCTGCAAAGAGTTGGAGAGTTCGATCGATTACAAGGCTGTGCAGCAAAAAATAAGGAAAGCTCTTCCGAGACCGTTACTCCCCATGGCCAGGAAAGCCGCTATTGCCAGTTGGAAGTACACCAAAGCAAAGGCTATCATCACCACATCCAAGGGTGCGGCAAAGCTTGTGGCCAAGTGCAGACCGAGCGTTCCTGTTCTCTTGGTTGTTTCGAGATCGATGTTCTCTGAATATTCGTCGTCTCATGTGGCCAGTTATGGCTTGGTATCCCGTGGGGTCATTCCGCTGGTGGGGGCGGGTTATAAATCGATTGGGGACATGGTTAGTTTCGGTGTCCAAGTCGCAAAGAAAGAGGGAATCTGTAGTGCTGGAGATTCGGTGGTGGCACTCCGCATCCTCGACGGTTTTCCTGCCGTCTATTCTCTGCTTGTTCAGTAGGCGACTTGCAACTTTCGAAGTGCTCTGTTTTAGACTTTGTCTCTTTTGCACTCTAACTTGAAACTTCTATTGGTCACTTTAGGTGAAATGGGTTGTAAATATTACATCGAGGTAAAAGTCTTCTTTTTGAAGACTATTTAATGTTTCTTGAGTTGTGTTCCGTTATGGATCTTGTTTCTTTTTTTCTGCAGTTATCAGGTTATTTGATAAATAAAAAGTCATTACCAAGTTTAGTGTGACTGTTTTGACTAGTGAAAGCTTTAAAGATCATTCAGAAACTAAGTCCATGTGTTTGCATTTTTCCCACCTCGAACTCATCCTCTCTAGAAATGATTCAGGCCAGACTTCCTTGCTAAGAAACTTCAAAAGCACACTCGGTTATTTTCATAGATGCACTCTTGTTTAGTCAGCATAATCACCATCTTCGTTTTTAAGTTAGACATCACAACAAGATTCAGAAAGCTAAAAGATTAACTAACCTTTGTATTAGAACACCATACTCAATGCTTTTGTATCATCACTAACTAATAAAAAGAACAAAGGTTACACACCCATGAAGCTAACTTAAAAGGGACTGGACTCTCACACACACAGACACACTCAAATATTTTGTACCATCACTAACCAATAATAAAACAAGGTTACACATTTATGAAGCTAACTTAAAGGGACTAGACTCGCACACACATAAACACGCACACATTAGAATCAAATCTTTTGTATCATCACTAACCAAAAATAAAAAAAGGCTACACAGTCATGAAGCTAACATAAAGGGACTTGACTCACACACACACTAGAATAAAATATTTGTACCATCAGTAAACAAAATAAAAATAAAAAAGGCTACACAGTCATGAAGTTAACTTAAAGGGACTGGATTCACACACACCAGAATCAAATCTTTTGTACCACCACTAAACAAAAATAAAAATAAAAAAGGCTACACCATCATGAAGCTAACATAAATGGTGCAGCCCTAGAATGTCTATCTCTTCATGGATCCTTGAAGGAGCGTGGGTGGATGACAAATGATGAAAATATAGTTTTCTCCTCAAAGCTATGGTTTGTTCAGAAGATGTTTTGCTGCTCCTGAGACATATGATCATCCTGCTTGATGTCTAGGATGATTCTAACAGAAAATCACTTTTTTTAACAATGGAAAGTGTTCATGACTGAACAAAGAGCCAGATTTCTTCAGAGAAACAAAAGTCGACAGAAAAAGTTTATTGATTGATTGAATGATAGAAAACATGCATACACTTGTTTAAAGTAAGAAATAGAAAACCTAATCCTAAACCAAAATGGTTTACTAAAATTCTAATTCTAATTGAAACTGATTTGCTGGTTTAATCCTACAACATATTGGGTGCGGGTGAGATTGGTTGGGTTGTATGAAGTGGTTTTAGCTTTAATTTATACCTACAACCTTTAAAATCACCAATCATAATTTATATTGGTTTTTTAAAGCTAAAACAAAAATGTAGAGAAAATGACTGTAACTACCTTATTTTCTAAAGCTCCATTTTTCTCGCTATAAGAAATGTGTTGCTGGAGCAATAAATTTTAAATCTACATCACTTAAAGCTAAATCAAAAAATTCTACAGCTTAAATCATACAGTAAATTTTCTACCGTTACAACCAAACCAATCACCCCCATTGTACTTGGTTTAAATTAAAACTAGACTTTGATCCGCACACCCGCGCGAGTATATGTTTTACTATTATAAATTTTATATATTTTGATATTATATTTTAGTAACATTTACTTGTATTACATGTCTGCTTAAAACATATAAAGTGTTAATCCAGAATATGTTGAACTTACCAATTCGTCAGCTAGGTGGACCCTTTAAGAGACTCTTCTCCAGAGGAAGTGTTTTGCGTCCGCGAATAAAGTAATTTAACTTGACTTGTCATCCAATTTTAAACGTTTTGATGTTTTTGAGAACAGTAAAAACTGTTTTTATACTAAATTTGAGTAAAAACTGATTTGCTAGACATTTTATGGTTTCTTTGGTTTATATTGTGCTTTCATCTTATAGGATTGATGTATATTTATATAGCTTGGTCATTTATATAGGAATTTAAAGAAAAATCCTAACGAAAAATATATCATACTTGATTGATACATTTTAAAAGTATATATATTTTACCAACTTAATACATTCCTTTTATTTATGTTCCTAGATTTTGACTCGTTCTTCAAACAGCGGGTATATTTTTTGTTTTACATTTTTTTAGAAACTTAACTTTTATATTTTTGTGTGTTTTAATTATATTTGTGTAAAATATTTTTTAAATGACTAATAAAATGTTTTAATAATTATATTAAAATAATTTGATCAAACCTATATCAATAGATCATGTTTTAGATTAATCAGTAATAATTTTTTTGGTATACTAAATAATAAATATGACAATGACTGGTTTGATGGTCTGTAAATGTATGTATATTGTGAAATTCTAATTGTAGTATTGTATTTCCGGTTTATGGGTTCATTCTTATGAACAATGGTGGTTTTTGGATGTGTATGATTTGGTTTAAAATTTAGCAGACATTTTGTACGTACTACATCTATCTAAAGATATAACAAAATTAATTATTATTTGACCAACAAAAAAACATGTCTAAAGATATAACAATTTCAGGCCTTTTGATATGTTAGTTATTTTCTTATTTAGGCTCATTCGGACAAAAATACAGGGCCATTCGTTAAATTCATAAGCCAAATCGTTTTATAAAATGCTCATTTATATTTTTATGTTTTGTAAATTCAATTTAGAGTAAAATATATTATTTTATAATATATATGTTTGATTAAAAAATAAAATATATATGTTTGATCATGATTTTTAATCTGTATATAATATTATATCTATAATTTTATAATTTAATGCAATTTGATGTAATTGTAATATTCACATATTTTCTTGGTTTTTTCTTTATTTATTTAAAAAGGTTTATTTTTACTATAGTTTTCTATGAATTATTATTAATTTTATGATATTTTATTTTTTTGAAAATTATATTGTAGTAGATTAATATATATTATATATTACTGTTTGTGTTTTTATTTTCGCCAAAAAGAAACAACAACCATAAATTACATAAAATTTATTGTAGTTCACTTTATACATATAATAAACAACAACCTTAATTGGAACAATATATATATATATATATATATATATATATATATATATATATATATATATATATATTAACTAAAAATCTAAATTGGAATGTTATATTTGTAGAGAATCACGGTAGATTTGCTTTTTTCATCATTATTTTCGGGAAATTATAATTTCAAATCTAATAGTTAGTATATTCTTTTTTCATATCCGAACAAATCTATATTAAAATTTTAAAAATCTAAATTGAAATGTTCGATTTGAAGAAAATCTGATGTTAGGAGTTTTTAGTCTCCTAAGACAAATGTTGTAGTATTAGTGAAATGTCGAACCAATTCTGAGGGATCTAAAGCACCAAGAATGCAAGTACTTTCTCAATCTAAGTGCAATCGGAAGCTTTGAAGTTTTTGAATACTAATAATACCAATGATGTAACAAGCAGTAAATGAGATGACTTTTAAGCTATTATAAAGGAGAACTCATGGGTATAGGAACTTTGACCTTGGGTGATCAGGAATCGAACTAAGGATGAACAATAAACGATCAAACAAACAACCTTAAGCCTAGACACAATCCTAAACAAACTCTATGTCTAGATGAATGTTCATTTGCTAACTTATCTCAGACATCAAGTGTCCTTGGCTGAATAATAAAGAAGCAATCAGTTACAACAGGTCTATTGGCTATCTTAACACCCTTAACAACAAATGTCTTTGGCAAGGTGTGCTAAGAGCTTAGAAGAGTTGTCTCGGGCATTTCATCGAACACCTTGTGAGTGGGAAATGCCTAGAGATCAACTTTTGAGTGGCCAACTCAGAAGATGTGTTAAGAACACTCTTCTTAGCAAGGAGATGACATGATCTACACTAAAACATCCTAGAACTAACCTAATCACCCTTAGTCTCCTAACCCATGAATCCTATGGAGGATTACTCACTAAGGTTCATGATCACTCTTAAACCCATTTTAGGTTTCAGATTGATCATAAACAGAACAAGAAATCACAAGATAAAACAATAAAAACAATAGAATCAATGATCCAAAAAGGATGAAATCTCCAATAGTTTGATGTTTTTCCAGAAGAAAAAGATGATACCCCCTTAGGATCACAAAAGTATCAATAAGAATCAAAGAAAACCTAATGGTTTCCTTTTAAAATGTCTAAAATACCCTTTTAAAATGTCTAAATTCGAGCAAGTAAATGCTTGACCCGGGTAGGAATCGTGGTCGACAACCCGGGTCATCCAACCCGCGTCAGTAATCGCCCAACTTCTTGCAAGGCCGCCCGGGTAGGGTACCCCGGGTCATCCAACCCGCGTCAGTTTGGTCTCGACACGTCCAGCTCCAAGCGCCCGGGTAAGGTACCCCGAGCACTCCAACCCGCGTCAGTTTCCTTGCGACGTTGCTCCAGGCGCCCGGGTACTCCATCCCCTGCACGAACAACCAGAGTCGACCAACGGTGAGGCATGCGCCCGGGTAAGCTATCCCGGGTCATTCTACCCGGGTCCGATTCATCCAACTTCATGTGTGGCTTGACTAGACTCCATTCTTCACCCCAATTTGGATCACAAAGTTTCCAAACACTCCCAATCAATCCATAAGACACTCCAGCACCTGATAAAGACATATGTGTGCCAAATGCAACCTAAACATGCCTAAATCCTAATCTATATGATGCAAATGCTTATGAATGAATGGTTAAAACAATGCAAATATGCAAGACATCAAAATCAGGGTAGATTAATTTTTCCATATAATAATATACGGGTAGTTGTGATTGCAAAATAATTAAGCTTGATTGTAGGAAATATATATATTGGTGAAGTCTGTTAAATATATTGGTAAATATTAGTACATAAGATCGTAATATTTGTGGAGTGGGCAACACTGCAATTTAGAAAATTAATAAAGACTATTGTATACCGTGATGTACCAATTAAACCCCATGCACCGGTTTAGAAGCAATTTCTCTTGCTAAATTATCTAATTCATTTAATTACTTATTTCTTATATGCTAATTATAGGTGACAGGTTTGTTAAAACTCTTTACAAATAGTTTTATCAAACTATATTTATAAATAATTATGCAATACTATATTTTGAGATTGTGTTTTTATTTTCAGCACAAAGAAATAACAATTCATTGTAATTAATTAATGGGAAAATTTCACTTTTATTTAAATATTTGATTTTAAATGAAGTGGTAGAATTTGTAAATAATAAAAAAGACAATGGCTAGGTATAAGAAAAAGAAATGTTTGATCTGCTATCCGTGTTTCCAAATAAATCTCATTTAGTATGTTATTTCAAGTTTCCAAATGGTATAATATGTTATTAACTAGGCATTTGTTATTTTTTAATTAGGCGGTGTAATTTTGGTTCTCCGGAAATAAATGTTTGGTTATGTTATTAAACCAAGTACAATCTATTGTAGGATTAACCCAGCAAATCAATTTCCATTAGGATTAGAATTTTAGTAAACTATTTTGGTGTAGGATTAGGTTTTCTATTTCTTGCTTTAAACAAGTGTATGCACGTTTTATATCATTCAATCAATCAATAAACTTTTTTTGTCGACTTTTGTTTCTCTGAGGAGATCTTGTTTTTTTGTTTAGTCACGAACACTTTCCATTGTTAAGAAAAGTGATATTCTGTTGGAATCATCCTAGACAGCAAGCAGAGTAATCATGTGTCTCAGAAGTAACAAAAATCTTCGGAGTAATCCATAGCTCTGAGGAAAAGACCATATTCATCATCTATCATCCATCCACGCCTCTTCATGTGATCTAAGAAGAAACAGCCATTCTAGGACTGCATCGAGTGTTATCAGAACCTCTTGAAAGCTAGGTTTGAAGTTTTAACTAAAGAGCACGAAATATATCAGTTACCATCTGTTTTTTTAATTATTTATAAGATATCTATATTATTAAAAATAGAGTACATTTTGGTACTATTTGGAAACTTAGATAGCAGATTAAATGAAATATGTTTGGAAACATGGATAAAAGATTAAATGTTAGACTTTTATTTTGTAAACTGTTTTTTTCTCAGGGATTTTATGATTTTGTTGCAGGTTGACATCTTTAGTCTGGGAATCGTGATTTTTGAAATTTGGCATCCTTTTGGAACCGTAATGGAGCGGCTAGCTGTTCTAGAAAAAACTGAGAGACCAGGGGATATTGCCTTCAGCATGGGAGCTCGAGCATACTCCTCGTGAATGTAGGATAAGAGGGCAAACTCGATTTAAGGCTCATAAAACCAAAATCACACCGCCTAATTAAAAAATAACAAACGCAAACCAAAATCAAAATTTATCAACGTTATCAGTGCTGTCTTGGTAATTCCCAATTCTGAAATAACCATAAGCAAGAAGGAGAAGAGACTTGTGTGGTTCTTATTCCAGATGACAATCTCTAAGAAATTATGCATACAATAACAAAACAATTTATGGAACTCATTATGATGAAGAAGAAGAAGAAAAAATTAAAAGATACACCCACCCCAAGCAAGTCTATTCCATGTTTCACTTGTTGATCGGCGCGGATGTTTGATTAGTGTATACAAGAACATATTTTGTGCACTAA
The DNA here is from genome assembly GCF_000801105.2 of Raphanus sativus. Taxonomy (NCBI): domain Eukaryota; kingdom Viridiplantae; phylum Streptophyta; class Magnoliopsida; order Brassicales; family Brassicaceae; genus Raphanus; species Raphanus sativus. Next base: position 52,093,801 of record NC_079514.1, on the reverse strand, counting down.
TAACACACAAAAGGAGTTGTTAATTTGAAAATAATATCATTGAAGCCATTACAGTGAAATTTCAAGACATCTCCAAATGGATGCCAAATCTCCAAGAACACAATTCCTAGACTATATATGTTAACCTACAACAAATGGATGTCAAATCTCGAAGAACACAATACCTAGACTATATATGTTAACCTACAACAAAGACAAAAAAAAAAACACTATGTATCCTACTTCATTCATGCGGTGGCAGAGAGTCTTGAACACAATAAAAATATGAAATGTCGTAAGTTCTTCTAGAATAGGCAAACAGAAACTGACAAACTTAGAGAAAGAAATTATTCAAACCTTAGACAGTACTCCATTTGAATGTATAGACACGCATACTCATGATCATCAATATCCTGCTTGTGAGTTTATAATGCGAGCCCTCCAGTTTATGAATCATCACTTTCTGATTCCGATGTCTCACCAAAATGAAGAACTCCTTGTTCTATCCATGCTTATTGCCATGAAGATAGAAGAACATAATATACGCAGGGGAATGACATTAGGAGTCTAAGACAACAGCATAAATTCCACAATACAGCTGATGATGCAACGACTGAATGATTAGGACTTTGACAAGAATAAAAATATGAATCGTGTTGGTATGCATGGGCGGTATCAAATGTGCTGATATCTAACTTACTGGAAAAGTAAAGAAGAGTGGAAATGACATTTACCTAATAGTAGTGTAAAACATGCTAATGCTTCTCAGAATAACTCATAACAAGCAGTTGTAGAAACAAGTATCATACTTGCTACAAGAATGAAAGCATTGCTGAGAGTGTTCTTTTTAATCTTTGACTTGCTAATAGAATCATGAGAGTGTCGTGTTTGACATAAGCATGATGGTCATTGCATGCTTACCAAGAAATTCTCTGACTTGGTAGATCAGATCCTAATATAATCAAAGTGTTAAAGGGTCTGATCTACCAAGTCAGAGAATTTCTTGGTAAGCACGCAATCATGCTTATGTCAAAGGTGAGTTAAAAAAATTTTTAATCATTAATTTTTTATCTATAGCTATATGCTCGTGACCACCCTTTGTTCATAATATTTTTTTATTTCCCTTGAGATTCTTGGTAATGTACAGACTGACAATGAAGAAGCAGCTGGTAATGTGGATGAGATTATGGAGAGAACTGATCGATGTGATCGTGTTGGCTAGAGGCAGTCCGGGAGTGGGTCAGAAAAAGATGACCGAGAAGGCTAATGCATTCGGGAAACCGATCGTGACAGCCATACAGATTCTTGATGGCCAAACCACAACCGACAACGACCTCAGCAACGCCGTCCTCGATTGCACCACCAATTGCGTCATGCTCCTCGAAGAAGCTCACCCTGACATAATCTTGGAGATAATTTCAAGCCTCTGCAAAGAGTTGGAGAGTTCCATCGATTACAAGGCTAGTACAACAAAAAATAAGGAAAGCTCTTCCTAGACCGTTACTCCCCATGGTGAGGAAAGCCGCTTATGCAAGTTGGAAGTACGCCAAAGCAAAGGCTATCATCATCATAGCCAAGGGTGCGGTGCAGCTTGTGGCCAGCTGCAGGCCGAGCGTTCCTGTTTTCTTGGTTGTTTCGACATTGGAACACTATGGATGGTCGTCTCATGTGGCGAGTCATGGCTTGGTGTCCCGTGGGATCATTGCGGGTTCCAGATCGATTGGGGACATGATTGGTTTCGCTGTCCAAGTCGCAAAGAAAGAGGGAATCTGTAATGCTGGAGATTCAGTGGTGGCGCTCCGCATCCTGAACGGTTATCCTGCCTTTCTCTGCATGTTCAGTAGGCGCTTCTCATTTTTTACCGAAGCCCTAGCGCCGATATGCTCCACCAAACTTAATCTCGACCTCATCAGATATCTGTTCGTTATTTTTTAGCTAACTGATACATATGTAAGGTTTGTTGATATCCTAACGTATAGGCCAAGTTAGGTTAACAAAGTGCTCTGTTTTGTTAGCATATGTGACAAAGCTGAACTTCAGCTGCTGAAGTGATCAAAGTGATCGATGAAGGAGTGTAGGGTTTAGACTTTTGTCTCTTTGGTACTCTAACTTGAAACTTCTCTTGATCACTTTAGGTGAAAACTGAAAAGGGTTGTAAATACTAAATATTACATCAAGGTAAATGGTTCTTTTGCAGACTATTCTTGACCATTAAATGTTTCTTTAGTTGCTTCTTTTTTACAAATATCAGGGGTCTTGTATTTGATGAATAAAAAAAGTCATTACCAAGTTTAGTGCGACTGTTTTGACTAAATGAAAGCTTTAAAGATCATTCAGAAACTTGCAAGTCCATGTGTTTGCATTCTCTAGAAATGATTCAGCCCAGATTTCCTTGCTAAGAAACTGCAAAAACACACTCAGTTATTTTCATAGATGCGCACTGTTGTTTAGTTAGCATAATCACCATCTTGGTTTTTAAGTTAGACATCACAACAATATTCAGAAAGCTAAAAGATTAACTAACCTTTGTATTAGAACACCATACTCAACGCTTTTGTATCATCACTAACCAATAAAAAAACCAAAGGCTACACAGCTTGAAACTAACTTAAAGGGACTAGACTCGCACACACACAAACACACACACACACATTAGAATCAAAGCTTTTGTATCATCACTAACCAAAAATAAAATAGGCTACACAGTCATGAAGCTAACATAAAGGACTGGACTCACATCTAGGGCATCTGGAGATAAGCAGAGGATCTTGACGTTCCTGATCCCCATGAACAAAGTTGAAACTTCAACAGGAGCAAAACCAACACTCTCTGGAACATTCTTGCGCAAGATTTGATCTCGGGTCAACTGTAGATCAAGCCTAACTTCAACTAAGCTGTCCAAACGAATATTCTCATACTCAACCACATCAGAATACTCCAAGTAAACAAGCCCCGGAGTATCAAACGTAACACAAGGCTTAGGACCAGAAGCATCATCATCATCACGTCTGTACACAAGTCTCTTGAGTGTCTGACCTGAAACAGACCCGTCCCAGTAGTACCACTCCTAGGACTCATGTATCTGCAGGTTCTGAAGGTTGGGGTAAGTTGATAGAATCGATTGTAACAAAAGAGTAGCACTCCCGAACACAACTGAGTCAAGAACGAGTGAGTTAAGCATGGGAGAAACAGAGTTTTGACGAGGCTATGAAAGACGGATTCTTGAGCCGATCCTCAGGTGTACAGGAGAATGGCGCCGGCTCAAAGAGTTGATGGGCCCTTTGGCAAAATATTTTAAAATTTTTCTTTCACATGTATTTACAGATAATTTTAGAAATTTGGGTCCTTAAATTTTTTTTTTTTTAAACTGGACCCCATTTTATTACTATTTATGCAGAAAAATAGTTGGGCCCCGGGGCCTGTGATCTATTACTTGTTGTATCCACCGTTTAACTTGAGAGAGTCTCTCTTCACCGGAGAAGCCGAGTTCTTGAATCGCCGGGACAGTACACTCTCCACGAAGTTCTTGAAAACAACAATTTTCACTTGACAGATTCTGCAGTGGTTTGATACATAGACATAGTCGTCCAAGTCGAGGATAGGTACCACTTGAAAAAGATTCGAACATCTCTTTGAGAGAAACAGAGGTAAAGCAGCCTTTTTGTCGTCAAGAAAGACAAGATTTTTGCAGAGGAAGTTATCTGGTAACTTGCTATGTTTGAAATATTTTTTATCTACTTCTTTTGGTTGAAATATATAAAATAAAATTTTATTAAATTATAATAATTGTACTTTTGATATATAATTATCAAAACATAAAACTAAATAACATTTCTAAATTTTTTAGATATTAAAAAGATACTATTGGGATTAGAAAGTTACAAATTTTATTTAAAAACTGCATAAATTTTTGAACAGTTGTTTTAGTAATAAAATTATATAATAATAAAAATAGAATTAAATAATATTCAAAATTTTCAAATTGTTATTATATTAATATTTCTACTGTTATATTTTTATTTTTATATTAATGATGATATATGAATTACTAACATATTTTAAAAAATTTACCGAAAATATAAATCAACAATAATTGTAAATGTCCAAGTCATAATTAGATTCAATTCATGTCATCATCATTAATATTATATGCCATGATTTGTTTTTCAAAATTAATATGATAATGAATAATGACAAATCAATTCTTAAATAATGCTTAAGAGATTTGAATAATGTCTAACGCAAGGTTTTAAGCTATTTCTAAACATTAAAGAAATGAGGAAAGAGAGTGAAACGATTACGGTGGAGGAATTCTTCATATGACACCATCTTAATACATATTTATTTTAAAGAAATTGTTTTTAGATATCAACCGATAAGGTTGTTCTGAGGTCATTTCCATCAGCAAGATTTGCGAGAATATTTCAATTTCTAAAATAATCAAATAAATGAAAAGGTAATAAATAAAAAGAAACTCATTACATACTATTAAAAACACATGGCATAAAATCATTGATCAGATTTTTAAAATAATAGTAAAATTTAGTTACATAATCTCACTATATTAGATATAATAATATTTAACAAACAAATTTCAAGTCAAACATATTATAGCATAATTGTGATAACATAAGATATAAGATATGAAAAAACATTAACAAACAAACATCAAATCTAATATACTAGCATAAATGTGATAACATTAGGATATGAAAATCATTAACAAACAAACTTGAAATCATCTATTTTCTTTTAGTTATTTCCTTTGTTCTTCCCACTTCTTTCAGAGGAGATCAAGTTTAATACGAAGTTCACTGACAATCGGTATGTCATATGGATTTCCAGAGAACATACGCTTCAACATGCACACCTAATGAACATTTCACTATCTCAGGAGCAACATAAAGCGTAGTGCCTAAGTTTGTTTGATTTAGTTGTACTTTCAGAAGTTGTCATGACAATATTTGCCTCATCTTTATCTAAAAACTTAGCTGCAATGTAGAGATTTCATAAGCGAAATACAAGAAAGCAAACAAAAAAAAATTAGAATGCAAATAATATTAGAGTGACGAAGATCAACATACCTAGACCGAAATCACCAATCTTGACATCCCGTCGGAATTAAAAAGATGATGTTGGGAGTTAAATCCATGTGGATTATGTTCTGCTTATGGATGTAACATAATCCACTGGAGAATTGAAGCAGCGTAGAGATTAGATGATTATCACAAATGTAGAGATTTCATAAGCCAAATATAAGAAAGAAAAAAAACAAAAAAAAACTTAGAATGAAAATAATATTAGAGTGACGAAGATCATCATACCTAGACCAAAATCACCAATTTTGACATCCCGTCGGAGTTAAAAAGATAATGTTAGGAGTTAAATCTATGTGGATTATGTTCTGTTTATGAATGTAACATAAGCCATCCAAAATTTGGCTAATTGTTTTCCATGCAAAATCGTCATTCACGTTATGTCCTACTTCATCCAAACAGTGGTGTGTTCTTTGACTTGCTACAAGAATCATAATATTTCTATGAGTGTTCTTGTTGATCCTAGACTTGCTATAAGAATCATGAGAGTGTTCTAGTTGATGTCTCTCACCAAAGCATAGCATAGTTGAGAGTGTATGTGTTGGTCTTTGACTTAATCAACTTCAAAGCATATTCTCGTCTATCATGTTTTTTTTTCTGCAGAGCCAAATGCTAGCAGAGCCACATGCACCAGTCAAGAAAGAAATTTGGTGCTAATGAATTTCATATTATTTCTCACAAAAATATAAATTACCATTTGAATAACAGCAATGTCATATACCGAGAAATCTCAGCTGCTTAAAATTTTGGAGATAACATGTCCTTAAAGAAGCCGACTTCCAAAGTCAGGAACGAGGCTGTTCAGTGTCGGAAGCTTTGTTGAAGTCTGAAATTGACATGGAAGATAATTCCAACACACCTTCAGACAATACCATGCAGAATAAACTTAAATTTATAGAATTCAAATAGGACAAATAATCGTTAAATGAGATAAGGTACCTCAATATGATGAAGCTCCAGCGTTATCTTAGACAGGGAGTTACTCAACGCCCCTTGACATAAGCAAGGCTCTTGATAGAAGCAAGCAACACGGAGCAAGTGAGCCTGTTAAAATGAGTAAAACAAAATAAAGATTTCAATAAATTTTACCATTAATATTTAGTGGAAAATAGAGACTAAAAGAGACATTAACAAATCTTGCCTCGGAGTAGAATCTAAGCTAATGTTTAGAGCCTTAGATATTTTCTGAATCTGTGATAGCAAAATCATATGAATGTAAAATATGATGAAATTGTATAAGTGTGTTATCTGATCTTATGATAGGACTCTCAGTCCAAGAAAAGGTTTGCTCAAGCTTAAGGTAGTCATGCGAAGAGCAGGTGGAGTTTATTGATTAAATCAATAACACCAAGTTGATTCGGATTTAAGTCAAGGACAAACTTGTTTGTGGAATGTAGATGCAATTGTGGTTTCAGAATGCTTGAAAAAGTGTCACTTACGAATCTCAGGTTTAATGGATGCTTTTAGAATTTAGAAGTGAGTTTGTATGGCTGCTTGGATATTGTTAGAATTTTCAGGATACAAGTTTGAAGGTAAGAGTTGCAGAGAAGAATGGTACAAGTTGAGTTTCTGCAGTTATGGAACAAAAAACAGGTTCAGTATTTTTGAGGATTCAAGGTTGGTTTCAGGTTTTCAGAAGTTGAGTTGCAGGTTCAGTCAGAGAGTTTAAGGGTCAAGTGCATTGCGATAAGGATAATATGGAATTGTATATATCTATATTTCCTATTCTAGTTGTTTCCATTATTCCGATTAGGTTTAAGAGATATTACAAAGGTGTATATTGGCTTAACACCTTCTTAATAGACGAGTTAATATTCAGCAACTCATAAACTTGTCAAATTGTAAAATCGAGATACACAAGGCAACACTGCAGCAACTTCTCAAGCTCCAAGTTCTTGAGCTTACATCAGGTTCTGGTGAATCTAAGAACCTCAGGTGGTGTGATCAGGATCGAGGTCAGAAAAAGGATCACAATGGAGCTTGTTGCAAACAATTGTTGTATCTACCAAAAGGATCAAAGCTGTCATATATATATATGATGCTATGATGTTATTATAATCGATGCCTTATATTGCATCGCCACAAGCAGAATCAATTATCTAAGTGATGGTAATACATTTGTGTCATTCAATAAGTGATATAAAAGTTAAAAATAAATGATGCTACAGACCTCGTTTTTTGTAGTGTATGATGCTATTCTTCAGAGACCAGAAATGTGGTTAAACATATGTGGTTATGATGCTACGTACGGTTACATGACAATTTCGCATAAATGGACGTAATGGATTATTGGAAGAAAGCATGGAGAGTCATCAAGTTGAAGAGTTGCAGCGTTTTTACTACCTAAAGGCTTTTGATGGGATCATTGGACACCTCTAGCTTAGACTTCTCAAACGCCTTGCTGCCCAAATCTAATATTCATAGCATGTATAAATGTATTGGTAGGGTGATGAAACTAGTGATCCAACGAAGTGACGACTTATACTGACATGAGTTTGACTATATGAATTTGAACTAGCATAATTAAACCGTGTTTCATGAAACGCCTATAGAATTAATGTAGAGCCATGCCATGATTTTTTTTCTCTTTTTTCAGGTTATTTGAATCAATTATGTTCGAATTCATATGGTCACACTTTAAGGTCGTGGAAAATATCGTTCCATTTATTATAATATACAGAAAAATCCAACATATCAATACTATATATATGTGTATATATATCATTCACACGAACGAGATTATCTATCAACTCAATTAGTTTACACGATTCGCAAGTGATAACTTGCATCATACTACAAAATTATATCATTCACACGAACGAGACTGTCTATCAACTTAATTGGTTTACACGACTCGCAAGTGACAACTTGCATCATACTACAAAATTGGGCCGACACGACATAACAAGAAACAATGCGAATAGTAATTAGTTTCCGCCAGGTGTTTTATCCAGATTATGTATGTATGCATACGGCTGCAATAGAAACGTGTACTTTGCTTGGCTGCTGGCCTTCTACAGCTTTGAATCGACGCCATTACAAACTCGTCTCTTTCTTTGAAAAGCAAATGAGGCCCAAAGACTTTTAAAAAAAAGTAAACGTTTTCATAGGCCTGGGCATTTCGGGTATCGGTTCAGTTCAGTTCAGATATTTCGGTTTTCGGGTAGTTCGGATAAGGGGTTAGAGGATTCACTGAATACTTAATTTTTTTCGGTTCGGATAATTTCGGGTTCGGTTCGGTTCGGATAGTAAAACTAGGAACCAAAAAATACCCGAAATAATCTCGGTTCTCATTTGGTTCCAGTTCGGGTTCGGATAGTTCGGGTAGTTCGGATAAAACATTAGTTATTTAAGATAAAATATCAAATAATTATGAAGATTTAGATAAAAAGTTTGAATATTTTGGATTATTTTGGATATTTCGGATAAAAATATTCGGATAGTTTTGGATAATTTGGATAGTTTGGATATTTTATAATAATGTAACTATCTTCAAATATTTTTTGATTCTTTTAAGAAAAAAATAGTTATAAATATATATTTAGTTATGTTATACGTATATATAATTAATATTTTTATATATTCGGGTATCCGTTCGGTTTTTGGTTCGGTTCCGGTTCGGTTCGGTTATTTCGGATATAGAAATATAGGAACCATGCGGGTATTTGAAGGTCCTCGGTTCGGTTTAGATTCGGATATTTCTGTTCGGTTCGGGTTCGGTTCTTCGGTTCCGGTTTTTTTGCCCAGGCCTACGTTTTCATTCGGTGGATGCTCTAGTCACTGTTTGTGATATTTTCATGTATTTATCATTAGATTAGTAGGGTTTTGCATTCAATTTTACCGAACAAATCATGTGGTATTAAGGGTTTGAAACTGAGTCGACTGATATGAAAACCAAAATGATAAGGATTCCAATAATAATGCGATGCGAGCAGAATTTGAGCGGACCATTGTTTGTGGTCCATGGCCACTAGTCACGATGGTCCACGAAATATTTATTACAACTGCGTATATGATTAGGTTCGAAACTGTTATTAATAAATTTAATATGCAATATTTCGTGATTAGATGCAAATAAAATATTTACACAATTAGTTATTTAGTACGCATCAGTATTGGTGTCTTTAATATTTACCATTAAAAATAAATAGAAAAAGGAAGATCTTTTTAAAAAAAACATATGAAAGACTCTCGAGCAATTGTGATAGATTTTCTCAAAATTTGACAGTATTTAAATAACTGATGGTTTTTAACGTTAAGGTATATCGTTGATTAAGTAAAAAAAAAAAGGTATATCGTTGAAATTTTATGTAAATTTTACATGTTCTCGCACGTAGCATTTACCAGTCAACATGTGAATTAAATGCGATGTGGAAAATGCAGGTAAGAATTTAAAAAAAAAATGCAGGTAAGAAAAAACAAATAATGCATGATTTTATAAATGAGTGACAGAAAATTCAATTCAGGTAATAAATAATAAAATCCTGTTTAATTTCCTAGTCGATGAGACAAACTCGTATAAATTCATGGGTGAAATAAACATGGAAATGATATGATTATCAGTCAGTAAACTATTGGTTGAAAGAGAACACATGGGCTGTCTTATTTGACGAGAACACCCTTTAATCATTGGTCAAGAATGTTAAGAGAGGGTACAGGTCTGAAACCACCGAGTATAGATATCTCATCTCCACAGAAGCAAGATCCAACGGTGGAGGGTCCCATTATCTATCAACTGTTATCTGACAAATCGCCACGTGTCACTCATCCTGATCTGTTTCAGTACTATTGCCCCCACCGAATCATAATCTTGCCCTCGCTCGCTCGCTTGATGTAATTTATCCGTCTCTTGTAGCTTTCTGTCTGAACCTGGCCAAGAACATAGCCTTCTCTTGTTCTATATACCTCTTCTCTTTTCTGTCTCAACTTTCATTTCTCACTTACATAATTTTTTTTTATAGGGAGAGAAAATCTAAAGGGCTAGGAGAGAAAATATTGTCCTCTTCTTTTTTTCCCTCTCTTAGAGTTAGCTCTGTTTTGTAACTGGTGAGGCGGAAAACAGATATATAGCTAAGATCTCCTCATCATTCAGAGGCTTCTAAATTGGGTAACTACTTTTGAAGTCTTGGGTTTTAAGAGTATACTATATATGGAATTAGTTACTTCTCTTTCTTTGGTTTATTAAATCATGTCCTCCTTGATTGCTGGAGGGAGCATATGTCTATGTTCAATTATTTTCTTTAATATTTTCTAATGATTATACTGTTGGGATTTGGAATAGTTTGGAAGAGTTTTATGATCGCTTTAATCGTCCTTTTATGCTTCCCGTGCTCATGCACGGATATAAATATTTATAAAGTAAATATAATATACTAATTAATTGCTATTTACTTTTAATTTTTAATTAATTTATATTAATAATATTATATTATATTATTTTAATTAGACATATGATTTTAGATATATTATATCTAGTCGGTTTTGTTATTTTTACAGTCGATTTAGTTATGATTTGAGTATATTGGATTGCATCTATTTCTCTGAATTCAACTATAATATTTTTAATTATATTATAGTCGGTTTTTTCTTCTAAATATATTAAAATTTTGATTAGTTTTCTTATTAACATTTAGGTTCGTTGTTGTCTTAAATATGTAATTATATTTTAGGAAGATTATGTATAACTTAAGATATATTGTGCTGCAACAACCGTCTTACGACATTCATATGGATTCGGAGCTACCGGTTTGGTTCACAGAGTCCATATGAGTCTGTTTTGTTGTTGACAAAAAAAAAGATATATTGTGCTTAAAATGAAATAAAAAATAAACTAAAGTGTTTGAATCAAAATTATGTAAATAAATATAATGATAATATTCTGAAGTCTCATGCATATATATAAATTTTACAAAAAACTAAATTGTTACATTTGATTAATATTTTATTTTCATTTGTCAATGCGTTTTGAGTCATCCTATAATTTATATTTATGAAATAAATTATTATTATTGTAAAATTATATTTTCTTACTATAGTTAAATCTATGATTTTAGATATAAGTTGGATTAGTCGAGTAACTCATGTTGTGAGTATATTAACTTACATATATTCTTTCAAATTCAAGCTGAAGTATAATTTTTTATTATAATTAAGTCAAGTCAAATTAATTTATTTATCGTTTAAATGTGAATGTATTTTCGTAATATATATCAAATTAAATATTGATTTTATAAATTATATTAGAAAAGATGATATATAGAAAGTTACTTCTCATACTTTTTGGAAAGCTCGTGAACTCATATCGATATTTATAATAAAAATATTTTAATAAAATTCTAACTAATTTCATGTCTTCTCTGATTATGGTTATATTAAAAAATTACACAAACATAAAAACATTGAATTTAAAAGCAAATTTAATATTAAAAAACATACAATTTTAATAATGATAAAATATAATATATTTACCTCGTTAAAGTATATAGTGTGATTTTAAATATTTTTATAAGTATTTGATCAAAAAGATGTTTATTGTTAACCTTTATTTCTCGTTATATCTCTTAAAAATAAGCAGAAAAAATTGTGATTGCATCTGAGAAATCATATGATATAAGTAAAGTATAATTTATAGATATTTTTTGTTGTAATTGAAAGATATTATAGTAAACAAAATATAGGAAATACAAATAGCATTTCAATAATACTAACTATAAATGATTTTAGTCAATATATCAGTTTATGTTACTTAATTATTTTATGTAATCATCTAAAAAATAGATAGATATATAAAAATTATTTCTGTTACTTTGAAAAATATAAAGAAGTATTTTATTAGTATATTTTATGTTATTTTAAAAATATATTTAATACAATATTACTATTTTGTGAACTTTCCTTTTTAATGATAGCATATTATTTATTCATATATTTTCGTTTCTAAATTCAATTTATAGCCTTTATAAATATTTCCTTTTTTATTATATATTTTATTTGTAAATTTTTACAAGAGGAATTTAAATAAAAAATCAATTATAGTATTTAAATATTCTATTTTTGATTCATTAAGAGTATCAATGTAATCAACCACCGTGAGAGTTAACGTGAGCGCGACACATAGAAAACTAACTTCTCAAATAATATTATAGAGATCTTAGTTAATTAATTTTTTAATTCTCACATAAGAAAGTACGTATTCTTATTTGTGTATCTCCTGTACAGTTTGACATGGAACAACTGTTTCCTGGTTGGAATTTGGAAGATAATTTCCACGTGTCCACTAGTAAAAGATCAATCAGGTATGCATTATCCCAGTCATATTATTCTTTAATTATTAATTTAAAACTTAATTACAATTACTAAAGGGATGTATTCAATTTAGCATTTGATGTGATTTGATTTTTAACGGAGTTTTAGATGATTTTAATAAGTTGCAGAGATTTAGGTGATTTTTGTTAAACTACTCTAGAATATCACCTAAAACAATGAGATTTGAGTTTTATTTTTTTTAACTAAGAAACTCCACCCAAACACCCTAAAATCACTTCAAAACTTTAAAATCCCACAACTTAAAATATTTTCAATAACAGTGGATTTCAGAGTGCTTTACGAAATGTCAAGTTCAATAACAGTGGATTTTAAATGAGTTTTTAAAATTCATGTTTGAATAACAATGGATTTGTCATTTTAATACAAATCACCTGAAACTCTTAGTTGAATACACCCCCTAAATTATATCATGTGTGTTTATGTGTGTATTTCATGATCTGGACAGACCAGAAGATGAACTAGTGGAGCTATTTTGGAGAGATGGTCAAGTGGTTTTACAAAGCCAAGTTCGTAGAGAACCATCAGTCCAAGTCCAAAACCACAAACATGATCAAGCCCTACGAGAACCAAACAACACTTTTCTTGTCAACCAAGAAACAGTACAGAAACATAATAACACTCTTCAAGAAGATCAAGAAACCGTCTCTTGGATCCAATACCCTTCTGAAGACGTAATTGACCCCTTTGAATCCGAGTTCTCCTCCCATTTCTTCTCTTCTATCGATCACCTAGATGGTCCGGATCATCCCGAGAAGCCACAAACGATAGAAGATGCTATCAAGCACGAGGCTCAAACCATGGCTCCTCCTAAGTTTAGATCCTCGGTTGTAACCGTTGGACCAAGCCATTGTGGGAGCAGCCAGTCTACAAATGATCATCAGGTGACTCATCCTCAGGTTCCTATGAGTGATAGAAGCAAGAACGCAAAAGAAAGACTTGACACTTCGTCTGGTGGCTCGTCCGGTTGCAGCAAAGAAAATGAGAGTGGAAGAAACGTAACCATTAGCCGTAAAAGAAAACATGTAATGGACACTGATCAAGAATCTGTGTCTCAATCTGATGTAAGTCTTATGTCAACCGATGATCAAGTTATGGGTAACAAATCTAGCCAACGGTCAGGATCCACCCGAAGAAGTCGTGCAGCTGAAGTTCATAATCTCTCAGAAAGGGTACGTTCTTGTCCATTACATATTTAATTATGTTGTGTTACGTGAACTTGCTAATTAAAGTTCTAATTTTCTTGCAATGGTTTATTACAGAAGAGGAGAGATAGGATCAATGAGAGAATGAAAGCTCTTCAAGAACTTATACCTCATTGCAATAGAGTAAGTTCTCTTTAAGACAAAACAAGATTTAAAAAAAAACTGGAGTGAGTTTAATTGGGAAATTTGGGATTCTATTTCTGTCTATGTAAATTGATTAGTTACATGTATTTAATCTTGTAGACTGATAAAGCGTCTATTTTGGATGAAGCCATAGACTACTTGAAATCACTTCAAATGCAACTCCAGGTGATGTGGATGGGAAGAGGAATGGCTGCAGCAGCAGCGATTCCGATGATGTTTCCAGGTGTACAATCATCTCAATACATTAATCAAATGGCTATGCAGAGTCAGATGCTACAACCTCAGTTTCCAGTTATGAACCGGTCTGTTGCACAGAACCATCCCGGTTTAGTATGTCAAAACCCGGTTATGCAGTTGCAGATGCAAGCACAGAACCATATCTTATCGGAGCAGCTTGCGAGGTACATGGGTGGATTTCCACCGATGCCGGCGACTACTCAGGTTAGTGAATACGTCACCGTTGTTTGATTTTATTTTAAAAAAAAATAAAATTGATAGATATTTGACATGTCATGTTTAAATTAAATCATATGTAGGTGCAACAACAACCTACGGACATGTTGAGATTTGGGTCTCCGGCGGGAAAACAAAGTCAACTATCGGCGCCGGTTACCACCGAGTGTCTTCATACCAAGACAAGCTGACGTGGGAAAGTATTTAGTCTTTTAAAATTCTTGCAGATATTATTATATGATCTATTTTTGGAGGCACAAACATGATAGATATGTCTAATAAATTTAGATCTAATAACTTATTTATACGGTACTGAGAACAAACTGATTCGTGACAAAAATAAAATGAAATAAATAGAACAAACTGAAAGCGTGCCTTTACGAGAGCTGACATAGCTAGCTGTGACATTGTGACAAACCTCACGACATCTATGGGAGGCTGAAAGTGCATTTGGATAAAATATATTCTTTGTTGGGAAGCTACTAGCTAGCACGAACTACCGAGACCCAACCTTGAACATAGCGCAATGAAACATTCACTATTGTGACTCCTAGTTTTGTAAGTTAAATATATATTTGATCATTTACTAATTGTTTCAAGCTCCACGAATTTTATGGCTGGCTTCTCTGGAGCTACCCATGATCAATGAGGGATACTTTATTCAACTGGAATGGTAGCTGTTGAAGACTACATGTTGCGTGTGCTTGAGCGCTATAGAGAGCTTGAACATGAGATAGAAGAGGAAGTTCCTGCCCCTGTCCCGCTATTGATCTCAACATTTGTACATCCATTTAGATATTGTTGTTGGGAATGTTTTATGGGCTACTATAGGGCTGTGGGCTCTGTTTTTTTTTCTGGTTAGTTCAAGTCTGTTAGTTTGGAATTCGGATTGGTCTAAATCTCAAGTGAAACCAAAAAAATTTGGTTCGCTTCGTTTCAGTTAGTTTGGTTTCAACAAATTTTACTTAAGTTTTTTGGTTGTGCGGTTAGTTTAACTAAATTTTTGGTTTATATTGAATAAAATTCAAAAGAATATTGGTTAATTTTGGTGAGTTCGTTATTTCAGTTCAATTCAAATTTCGGTTAAGTTTGATATTTTTTATTTAGAGAGTCGATTACTAAACCAAAAACCAAGTTTTTCTTAGTTGCCAAACTGAACCAAACAAACCGAAAATCAAATCGGGTCGGTTCGGCAAGTTCGGGCCGGTATATAACCGCAGGCCTAGGCTAGTATCAACCTTTGTACATCCACCAAGTTAAACGGGAAAGTGATTGTGTTTCCTGCGTTGCACAATTAAGTACCAAAAATGATAAAAATACAGTGATTAAGAAATATAAATAACTCTATTTCAAAAGTAACCTTTTTACATGTTACCACAATACCGTTTATGTGCCCCCTTTCTACCTTGCTAAAGATGCTGAGCTTTTGAGAGCAAAGGAAAAAAGCATTTCAGAAATGTGGCACACCAAAAGGCGTACAGGCCTATTTAGTGGGCTGTTCCCAAGGCCCAACTACAATAATCCAAATAATCCGATGGATAAATAAGGAAAACAAGAAAATAAATTATTCGCATTGGATGAACTGTCCCTGACGTAAGATGAAATCAATGAGTTGTCTATTAGGTCGGATGACCCCACCAAACATTCACAAAATTACTCATTATTCACACCAATTATTAAAAAGTGTTTATTTTCTAATAATTTGATAACTAAATTTCCCCACTATATAATATTTTCTTTTTGAAAAGTACTATAATTTCTTTTACCCACAAAATACATTCTTTATTATCCGTGTAACTAACTATTTAAGACAATGAAATAATTTTTATATACATTTCTATTTTCTCCCAATTTTATTAGATTTATGCATGAAATTATTTGTAATTAGATTTTTTTTTGGCCAATATTTGTAACTAGAATATCACAACTTTTAGTATAACTATCAAATAACTAAAAAAAAGATGAAAATAGTTAATCAAATGTAAACTAATTAATTCTATTTGAATTTTTTTATTAATTTATAACATTTGATTTGATTATATAGAAAACACATAGAAAAATTACAAAAAGTCAATAAAAGTCAATAGAATGACCGTAACTAACTAAACGAGTAGGCGGTGAAAAAATTAGGTGACTAGAGGTCCAGGCAAGTCTGGGTTGTGTATCGTGTTTCACGACGATTATTATTATTTTTTCACCTTTTCACCACGCGCGTGCGTGCGTGCGAGAGACTTACCGTAACAGACCAACGAACCATTCATTAAAACCCTAGCTTAGACCTTCTCTTATATACCTCTCTCTCTCTCATCGTCCTCGTCGGTCAGCTTCTCCTTCCTCCTGATTCTTCGCCTCTGGATTCACCGGAAAATTCGTGACTGTTGCCTCGGGGAATCTGTTACTGAATTTTCCGATGGATCTGTCTAACCTTGCAGTAATTATCGCTGCGGCTGCTTGCAGTCCCAATCCCGACGAGCGCAAAGCAGCTGAGCAGAGCCTTGATCAGGTTATCGTTCTCCTTCTGTCTTCTCACCTCGATTTTTGTGAAATTGGTTTAGAATTAGGCTTATCGGAACTAAGATTGACTTGATTAGACTCTGTTGGTCAACAATTTTTCTCTCTAGGAAGATAGATTAATCTTTGCTTCGACTTTTTTTGCAGATTAAGCACAGTCCGCAGCATTTGATAAGAGTGTTGCAAATTGTGGTTGACGGTGGATGTGACCCTGCTGTACGCCAAGCTGCTAGTATCCATTTCAAGAACTTCATCGCTAAGCACTGGGATCCTCATTCTGGTTAATTTTAATTTAAATCGTTTCGGAGTCTCTTTGAAAAACAAAACAAAAAACGAGACTTGTTAGTGATTCCTTGCTTTTTTTTGTTATGCAGGTGATCAGAGCAAAATCTTGCCAAGTGATAAGAATGTTGTCAGGGACCAGATCCTTGTATACGTCTCTCAACTTCCACCCATCTTGAGGTAGCAGCTATTATACACCCTTTTCTTTCAGTCAAGCTTTGTCCTCAATGGACTGATATGTCTATTTTATATAGAGTTGAATTTAGCTGCTATGCATATACATATACAGTAAACTTAGCTCTGTTTTGTTAGTCCTTATATTTATAGCTTATTATTGGTGTGTTTTTGATGCAGAGTTCAAATGGGAGAGTGTTTGAAGACAATAATTTATGCTGATTATCCTGAGCAATGGCCCCATCTCCTGGACTGGGTGAAGCATAACTTGCAAGATCAACAAGTTTATGGAGCCTTGTTTGTGTTGCGGATTATGTCTTCAAAATACGAGTTAGTTTGCTTTATGATTTTTTTTTACTTATGGTATGAATCTGGTTGTCCTGAAATGAACATGTGCGTAGGAATTAATACTTTTTAATCACTTAATCCGAGATTCTTTACTCATTGGTGCTTTTACTTCCGCTCTGGCGTCCGAGAAGGACTCTTTGCACGAGTGGTTTGTAGATTATATCTAGTCTGCTCAATTCTGTAGCCGTCTCTTGCTTATGTTCCCAACTTTTCACTCTTGATCTTACAAAGTGTGGCATAATTACCAGTAGTAGACTATTAGAAAAGTAATGCGCATGTAGGTTAGTTGGAGTGACATATTTCTGTGGGTTTGATAATGTCTACTATGAAGAGTTGAGATTATCAGTTCTCGTATTCAAATTCAAGGCGCTAGCTTTTGTTTTTGTAGATAAAATCATTCATTTAGTATTTTTCCTCTCTCATTTTCCCACTTTCTGTTTATAGGTTCAAGTCAGATGAAGACAGAGCACCCATTTACCGAGTAGTCGAAGAGACGTTTCCACATCTCTTGAATATTTTCGACAAGCTCGTCCAAATTGAAAGTCCTTCTCTTGAGGTTGCAGACCATATCAAGCTTATATGCAAGATATTCTGGTCATGTATTTATGTAAGTTGTACATCTTTTGGTACTTATTCTGAACCGTTCTTCATTGCTTCCATGCTTCAAATTGAAAAATTTATGGATTATATAGTTCTTGTTTAGCGATTTATATATCTCCTTCATCCTTCTTCTATACAGCTAGAGCTTCCGAGACCATTGTTTGTTCCAAACTTCTTCAATGCTTGGATGGGTCTGTTCCTAAACATTTTGGAACGTCCTGTTCCCTTAGAAGGTCAGCCTGAAGACCCTGAGCTTAGAAAATCATGGGGATGGTGGAAGACCAAGAAGTGGGTTGCCCACATTTTAAACAGGCTGTACACTCGGTATGTAGGATCATGAAAACATATCTATTAGCTTACAACCTTGGCCTCTTTTTTTCATTCGCCTTCAAATAAACTGTTTAAAAACCTGTAATAGGTTTGGCGATCTGAAACTTCAAAATCCAGAAAACAAAGCCTTCGCCCAAATGTTTCAGACGAACTACGCTGCCAAGATAATGGAGTGCCACTTGAAATTGTTGAATGTCATTCGTATTGGCGGATATCTTCCTGACAGAGTCATCAACCTAATTCTTCAATATCTAAGCAACAGGTCGGATATTCTCTATGGCATACATACTTTTGATCAACTTTGGAAATTTATTTGAATATGATTACTGTAGATCTATTAAATAACAAAATTATTGCACGTGAAGTCCTTGGGGGAGGATCTTTTGGTTTTATCGTAGGAGTTTTTGGTTAATAATATACTTTTTCCTGGTTTGAGAAAACTTTGGTGTTGGTATTTGATACCTATTCTCACAACCGTAATCACAGCCACAGTTAGAAATACTAAAATGTTGTTCGACTGCGAAAACGGAATTTGGTACCACTAAATTTTATCTTTAGAAGTCTTGGGTAGAAATTCTAGTTGCAGCTTCTATTGTTTCCTTGAACACTGATAAAAGGCTTTATCTTATCGACTTGTTATGTCTCTATGCAGTATCCCGAAGAATAGCATGTACACCTTACTGCAGCCCCACCTTGATGTTCTGCTATTTGAGATCATTTTCCCTCTAATGTGCTTCAGTGATGATGACCAAGTACTTTGGGATGAAGACCCGCATGAGTACGTGAGGAAGGGCTATGGTATGTCCTTGAAGTCTTCTTCGTCTAATTTTGATAATCATAAAACGTGTTTTTTAAATAGTAGCATTACTTGCTCTGCAGATATAATTGAAGATCTGTACAGTCCCAGGACTGCATCTATGGACTTTGTGACTGAGCTGGTCAGAAAGCGTGGAAAAGACAACTTCCCAAAATTTATACAGTTCATCGTGGGCATATTTAAGAGGTACTCTCAAACTATAACTACAAATATAGAGAAGGATCTAATTATACAATTGCGACATGATATAACTACTTTGTTTCTCTGTTTTAGATACGGTGAAGCACCTCTAGAACAGAAGCCCTATCGCCAAAAGGATGGTGCTCTGCTTGCTGTTGGGACACTCTGTGATAAACTTAGGCAAACTGAACCCTACAAATCCGAGCTGGAGAATATGTTAGTGCAACATGTTTTTCCTGAATTCAGCAGCCCAGCTGGTCATCTTAGAGCCAAGGTTTTAGTTACTGCTTTTGGTTGTTTAGGCCCCCTTCTCATTCGTTTTTTGAAAATTTATTTTCTTGAATATGGTGCAATATACTATTCCTAGTCCGTTAACTTTACTGATGTTTTAAATTTTCTCCATCTCCTAATTTTTGGATTTCCCTATTACTACTTACTGAAGTAGTTGTACTGAAAGTTCCTGTTCATCAAGTGTTCTTGAAAGATCATTTTAGTGGTATAGGATATGCCTGCTTAGATGTTGTTTACTAGTTTTTGTAAGCCTTACTTTTCTAGTTTGCTGTGACATATTGGTTTTGTCACATGGATGCCGTAACTTGTCAAGCTTATTTCTCAACATATTCTATCTTCTGTGTAGGCTGCGTGGGTTGCAGGGCAGTACGCCAACATTACTTTTTCAGACCAAACCAACTTTTCCAAGGCACTGCATTGTGTTATATCTGGAATGCGTGATCCAGAACTTCCTGTTCGGGTGGACTCAGTTTTTGCTTTGCGTTCGTTCATTGAGGCCTGCAAAAGTAAGTATCGCACCACCCTGTCTTCTTTAGATTTCATGCCCTTTTCCATCTTTGGGCCTTTTGTACTTAACGTGGATTAGCATAAACTCACCAAATTTATCTCTCTTGCAGATTTAGATGAGATCCGTCCAGTTTTGCCTCAACTTCTTGACGGTACGCTTTTGGAATGATTTTGCTGATAATCTTATTACTGCTATTTTATTTCGTTCAAAATATAAAATCTAGCATCATGTTAACCAACTGAAATAACTTGTATGGACTTGTGTTGTGCAGAATTTTTCAAGCTAATGAATGAAGTTGAAAACGAAGATCTTGCATTTACTTTAGAGACTATCGTGTATAAGTTTGGAGAAGAGATTTCTCCTTATGCTTTGGGTTTGTGCCAAAACTTGGTAAGATAATATTCTGCCGTGTCCTCATTTTGAGCATTATTTTACTTTTATCACTAATAACCCCTATTCTTGTTAATAACTTCCAGGCCAGTGCATTCTGGAAGTGTGTCGACACTGACAATGGTGATGATGAAGCTGATGATACTGGTGCATTGGCTGCAGTGGGATGTCTCCGTGCCATCAGTACAATTCTTGAATCTATCAGTAGTCTCCCTCATCTCTATGGCCAGATTGAACCATACTTGCTGCCAATAATGCGTAAAATGCTGACAACTGATGGTCAAGGTATGCATAGTGTTTTCCAGATCCCATATATATTTGGAGCTTTTTATATATTTCTTGTGTTCCTTTGAATGAATTACATTGAATGAATTGGGGTTTATATAATTTATAGATCTCAATCTAAACATGGTGATTTATTCACTTTTCGTTTTGTATGGACAGATGTGTTTGAAGAGGTTCTTGAGATCGTCTCATACATTACTACTTTTTCACCCACAATATCGTTGGACATGTGGAGTTTATGGCCTTTAATAATGGAAGCACTCGTGGACTGGGCTATTGACTTCTTCCCAAGTATGAAACTTGCAGTTTCTTATGAAGTTCATTAATTCTTTTATTTTCTCTCTTTTGTTTGATCGTTCTTTTGGATTTCAATAGATATATTGGTCCCTCTGCACAACTACATATCCCGGGGGACTGAGCATTATCTCACTTGCAAGCAACCAGATTACCAGCAAAGTCTTTGGAGTGTGATTTCTTCGGTAAGCTCATAAATAAAGGAGATAATGGTCTCATCCTTTTCCCTTCGTCATACACATATGCTCATTAATTAATTTGTTATCTCTTTCTCATGACAGCTTATGGCGAACAAAAATATTGATGATAGTGACCTTGAGCCAGCTCCGAAGCTAATAAGTATCGTGCTTCAGACTTGTAAGGGCCAGGTGGATCAATGTGTGGAGCCTTACTTGAGAATCACATTAGATCGGCTACGAGGTGCTGAGAAATCTTCCTTTAAATGTCTTCTGATTGAAGTGGTAAGCAAAATAGTGCAGTTAATTTGTGCTAATTTCTGGTTTCTTTAGATCCCTCTCACAGAGTTAAGCTTAGTTGTTTTGTTTCCTGATTGGAAAATAAACTCTGAATGTATTGCTCTTACACCTTTGGGCAGGTTGCAAATGCCTTCTACTACAATGCCCCTTTGACACTTGCCATATTGCAACGCGCCGGTTTTGCAACGGAAATTTTGACCATATGGCTCCAGATGCTGCAAGAAAAGAAGAAGAGTGGTGCACATGCTAACTTCAAGGGGTGGGTGAATCTAATCTGTGTAACCTTTCATATCTCTTATTTTCTCTTCACATTTGTTTAGTCCAACGTAAACAATCTTCCTCTCTTCACGTGCAGAGAGCATGATAAGAAAGTTTGCATCTTGGGTTTGACATCAATTCTCAGTCTTCCTGCTGGTCAATTGCCCGGAGAAGTCTTGCCACCTGTATTCAGGGCTCTTCTTGAGCTTTTGGTGGCATACAAGGATCAACTTGCTGGTCAGTTTCTTTCACTGTCTCTGTTTTTTCTCTCTTCTTATAATAATAGAACCTCATTAATATTCCTCTTTGAACATGTATAACAGAAGCTGCAAAGGCAGAAGAGGAAGTAGATGAAGAAGATGGCGATGACGACAACATGGATGACTTTGAGACGGATGATGAAGATGATGAGGAGAATCCAGATGAAACTGATGAAAGTACACTACGCAAGTTAGCAGCACAGGTTTGTCTTCTTAACCCCCTTTAACTTAAAAGTGACTTTTTCTTGAAAAAGGTATCACTGGCGCTTGCAAGTATAGTAGCTCACTGAGGTCGCTTCCTATTATGCATTATCTTTTAGGCAAAGGACTTCCGCTCTTACAGCGATGATGATGAATTTTCGGAAGATGACTATAGTGATGATGAGGAATTAGACTCTCCAATTGATGAAGTGGATCCTTTCATACTCTTCATGGATGCAGTCACAGGTACAGGAGATTTTGTCATGTGCGAGTATATATTGATAGCTATACATGGTATCATCTTCTGATTTCTTCTCTATTTTTTTCTAATTAGCAATGCAAGCAACAGACTCGCTAAGGTTCCAAAGCCTTAGGCAGACACTAGATCCGCACTACGAAGGGCTCGCAAACAATATCGCTCAGCACACGGAGCAGAGAAGAGCTGAGATACTAAAGGAGCAACTTGAGAAGCAGCAATCTTCCACAACAGTTGCTTCTTGAGTACACTTGGCTGCACCCTTTTTTTTTTTTTGCTTTTGTAAGCCTTAAAGGAAGTAGAGAGGCTTATCTTAGGTGAGTCTGGTCGACTCTCAATCATGTCTCAGAGATTAATCTCTGGCATCTCCAGTTTTTCATTTCATCTCATTTTTTTGTTTTTTTTTTGTTTTATCATCCAATAGACCAAAAAACAAGATCATATCTTTTTTTTTTTCCTTTTCAAACAGAACAGATTAACCCTTTGAAGGGTTTCATGTTCTCCAATTGGGATGGAGGCATATATTTTTTAAACTATGGGTTTGTTTGTTGAATTATCATTTATCTTTATTGGCTGATTTTATCGTGCTTTAGCGCCTGTGTTCGTTCTCAACCATCGCCAGGAAGCTGTAGTTAAATGTATTCTATTGTAACAAACGGTCAATTTGTCCACCTCTGTCTAAAAATAAGATTAAAATCTTAATGTATAAATAAGTTACAATATGAGGCTAGATGTTAACCTACCGTTGTCTTAAGAAAGCTTGATATCTCAAATATTTGGTTAAACCGTTTTCTTGTATGCTGTTGAGGCTTTGGGCAAATGTCTGCTGTCAATTCTGGTGCACTAGAGTTTGGCTCAAGTTCCACCACAACCACAGTGAGGTTTTATATTGTCCCAGTAGACTGTAGACCCGGTGAAAGAAATAAAATACAAAACCATCTAAAAGTATTCATTTTTTGAGATGTCGCAGGACAATGTGTACCCTACTACGTTGTCGGGTTCATTTTTGAAAACATTGGTGTCACTTGTCAACTTTTTCGTTATTATTCGTAAAATGAAAGAGAAACTATTAGTGCTCGAAGTTATAAATCAGTTCTATCAGCATTATCGACTATACTTTTTTTTTTGCTAAAATTATCGACTATACTTTCCTTTCCTAATGATACATTACTATCAGTTTTCGTTTTTCCATTTTCTTACTATTAGAACTTTCTTGTCGGGGTGTTATGAACTTGTGATTAACTTAGGTGCATCGAATTCAGTGTTCGTGAAATCGATGGTAATCTAAGGAGATGGAAAACTTTAAATATAGAAAACTACTTTTTAGGCCGTAACTGTGAGAGACAAATATGATTATTTAGTTGACATGAAAGAAGACGACAAATATGATTAAGAAACATATACAAATGTATTTTCTTTATTATTTTTTTTTTAATTTTTTTAGCATGGTTGAATTCGCAAGTCCGCGGATAGACTTCTTTTCCAGGGCATTCAAATGGACCCTAAAGCATGGATCCATATCCGTGTTAGGCAATATTTTGAAAACCGGACCGTTCACCGAGTTGACTGGTTAGACTGATTCAACCGGTCGAACCGGATTTTTTATTTATATGAAAATGTATAAAATTATATATTTATACTATATAAACTTTACTTCTACATATAATACTTTCTCTATTCTTTTTCTATTAACTCAAAATAAACAACAAACATAAATCTGATTACTATGTAAACTAAAAATTAAAAACAAAACAAATGATTTACAGCTAAGACAATCATATTTATTTATTTTTACAACTAACATTTCAAATTTTAAGAATATGGTAAAATAAAAATAGTATATGAGAGTCAAAAATATATTTTCACATTTTTTCTTAGAAAAATAAAAAATCAATTAAATAGTGATAGTTGAACACTAATTATAAAATATTAAATTTTAGCTAGTAATAATTAAAAACACTTAATTATATGTTAATTTTTGAGAACCGGGTTTTAAAATTAAACCGGGTCACCGGTTTTACCGGGTTTCAGCCGGTTTTACTGGTTTTTATCAAATCCGGGTTTTAAACCGAACCGGACTCGGCTTCTTCAGCGAGTCACGATCGGACCGGTTCGACCGGCCGGTCCGATCCGGTTTTCAAAACACTGGTGTTAGGTGAACAGAACAATGTGACTTAGTTTTGCATAGCAGGAGGATCGAACCTGAAACGTGTTAGCGTCCAAAGCACGTCCACTGCCACTTGACCATAAGGCCCGTTCATTTTCTTTAAAGTTATTACACGACAATCAATTTTTAAACAACATTATTTTATTTACATGATTTTATAGAACTTTAATTTCACAATCATAAGAATATCTAGAGGCTATAGCCGAGAAAAGAAAGAAAAAATTGCCAATAGAGAACAAAAAAAAAAGGGTGTTGTACCTTTGGTATAATTTTTTTTTGTTCAATTTTTCTCTTTTTTATCCTTTTTATTTTTGAAAACTAATAAAACAAATACTTTTTTGAATCAAAAAAATATTAAAAATATAAAAATTTAATAAAACACCCATATACACAAGCTGATATTTTTTCCTTCAAAAAGTTGATAAATAAAAATTTGAAAATACGTTCTACTAAAGGTAGAATGTGTCTTCTACGGAAAATGCTATAGTAGAAAACGATTTCTAAAATAAACATGTTCATTTACTTCTCTTTTAGAACGCACATTCTACTATTTACTGACTCTCTAAATAAGTGGAATGCGCATTATACTAATCGTAAAGCTATCTATTTTTCGTCCGAATGCATCTTCTACTTTTATTAAGTATTCTAAATTTCGGAGAATGTGTTTTCTACAATGTACTCTTACGTCTACTAAAAGTAGAAAGCGTGTTCAGGATTTTTTTTAATTTTCTAAACTTTTAGAAGGTGCCTTCTACGGATAAGAGTACCTGTTTTTTTGCAAAAATTAATGAAATTTTCAGTTAAGAAAATATTCAAAAAGTCTCATAAAATTATTCTAACTTCCTAAAATGTGTTATTTTTTATTTTACTTGTCAAAAATTAAAAAAAAAAGATTCTCCCTTGTTCTATTTTTAAGTTTAATAAAACTAAAAAAATTACAAAAGTTTTAAGCTTTTATAAAAAGACTTTGTAAATGTTTTTATAAATTTTATTTAAAGTTTTTACGAAAAACTTTTTGTAATGTTTTATTTTTATAAAGTTTACTTTTATTAAAATTTTATTAAAATTTTTTGAATTTTTTTATTTTTATTAAAAAGTTTGATAAAATTAAAATTTTTAAAACTTTGTAAAATATTTTGGATAAAGTTTGTTTAAAGTTTTTATTAAAAACTTTTTGTAAAGTTTTATTTATATTTTATAAATACAAATTTTATTTTATTAAATTTTATCAAAAACGTTTTATAAAAATAAAAAATTGTAAAATGTTTTAATAAATTTTATTTAATTTTTTTCATTAAAATTATTTTGTAAATTATTTTTATTTTATTAGTTTACGAATTTTATTTTTATTAAAATGTTTTTTTTAAAAAAATTTTACCTTTTAAAAACATTTTTAGTTAATTGTAAAAAGAATTCTATTTGTTTAATGTGTTTAATTGGATTAATCAAGTGTTATTTTTGAGATTATGAAAAAAAAAAATATTAAAGGGACAACTAATAAATGATAGTTTTATATTATAGCGACAACCATGCTGAATATTTGTTTTATATTGGTAATTTTTTCAAAAAAATAATTGATGGCTATAACAAAATCCGGTAGTTGCTAAAAAGGTTTATTTTTTCAAACATTTTTGACACGATACCAAAATATTTAAATTTTTGATATAATTAAGAACCATTTCCAATTTGAGTGAAGAAGTTATTCTGTAAATAGAATGACTTCTAGAAGGTGAACCCACACATACTATACGTTGTTAGTATGAGTGTCTTTTCTTTTATGATTTTCCAAATAACTATAAAATTTGAAGTTTAAATTAGTTTTTTTGCTATTATTAATATTGAAATATCTATAACATTACGGACTAGCGACTTTTCGTTCTTATCAACGAACTATAACACAAGCGTTAGGTGCCAATGACACTTCTAAAACCTTCATTTTCGTGCTTTTCTGCAAACGAATCAAATCAATCTATTTCAATCCTTGCATCCAATTCATTAGCCTCCATTAGTTTTGTAAAGATTTTTCTAATTTTAATTATCTGATAACCAAGCTCAACTTTACAAGGGAATATAATTGGAAGGTAGCCGACAGAAAATGTTATTATATGTATTACGACGTTAATTGATTAGGAATACGGCCAGTTACATGAAAATGATTTCTATCATTAGCAGCTAAGCTAACTCAATTGGTTTAGAGAAAATTTGATTTGATTAATAAAGATTCGAGTGTAAATATAGCAATATGTTTGAGTTGAAGTGTAATGTTTTTCTTCTTTTCTCCAACAAAAACAATTCTTACGTATAAATCAAACATGATTTACACACAAGCAGCTAATTAACTGACAATATGAAAACCTGATTGCTCATAACAAACAAATTATGAAACTTAGTTGCGACCTTTCCATGTTCGGAAATTTCTCTAACTTCTACTTTTGTAAATGAGATCAAACTCAAAATATATAGTCTTTGGTGTCCTGAATATATGTAGCTTTGAACCAAAATCTGTGCAACGTTCAAGGTGTGAAATCATATATACAACCAAATCAATTGAATATGTGACGAAGTGTGAGCAACATGCACTGATTATGTTGCAATATAAATTGAATAGGCAATATCGTGAGGCTACGCAAATTTAAATGAAGAACTAACAACCCTCGCCTTGATCCCTGAAGTCCCAGTATATCCTATAGCGTCTTGAATTTCTTAGAGCAAGATCATTGGGGAACGAGGAAGAATGTTTCAAAAATATAACAATATAATAAAAGTAAAAAAAAAAGAGGTGAAGAAACAATGACCGACTAAGAAATCCAACAAACTTTTTTTGAGAAATTCCTTTGCCTACATAGTTTTTTGTTATTGGTTGAAAATTTAACTCCTGTTATTAAATCATTTTATTAATATAATATATCTAAGATACTCTGCTCAGAAACAATAATAATGATATGCTCTTATAGAGCCCAAGGTATTCTGGTTTATTTTATTAATATTAGTATTACTAATAAAAATCTAAATCCACTTTACCAATGAATTTCATAATTATACGAGTAACATATGAAAATGGTATATATAGTTCAATGGCTGTTAGTTAAATATGGGAAGGAAGTAAGTTGTAAATGACAATCCATCAAAAACTGATAGACTATCCCTTTCGTTATCTTTGGCATTTTTGGTGAAAAATTTATGGATAGCAAGGCGTTCATTGATTCGTCAGAGACCCACAATCGGAAATTTTAGTCAATTCTTCTAAATTCTAATGTATATACTATAATCTCGTCTAGTCTTTTTAAATCTTAAATGGCTAAATATGTATAATATTTACTTTATTTTGGCAACCGTGTTACATAGTGCATTGTCGATAATAATAGATCATAAACTAAAACTACATGCATGTTTATTTATGTACTGAGATTATATTTTCTTACGAAATCCTCATTTTATAATTAAGTCTTAGTCATAAACGTTTCTCTTGAATATCAATGCCCATACAATAACAATATCTGTGGGATTAACTCTTCAATTCCTTTGCATGCATGTGAAGATGATTTATACTCATATATACTAAATGTTGGGAATAAAATCGCTGAATAGTTGTGTGTTTTCTAATTGTTGACTTAGAAATGATAACGGTTGGTTTGGAGGAGGTGATGTCAACAAGTAGCTCCAAAATCAATCAATTCCTAGGCTTCAGTCTTCGGTATAGAACAATCATCTTTATATTGGGTCCATTTTAAGTTTTTTTTTGGCTTCATCTTAAGTTGTTTCAATATAACGCTCACAATGATCAAAATGCAATATATAGTTTTGTATGAAGCTAATATGATTTGGTATGCCAAACCATTTAGGAGTATTTGAAAAAAAAATGCGCTCATACTTTTGGAAAAATTAGGATTCAAAACGAATGTCTCAAATTTTTGGATTACACATGAGCGCAGCAGTATAAACTCGATCCTAAAGGTTCTCCTTTTTTTGGTTTGTTAAAGTCCTGTATGGTTTGTCTTGTTGATCGGATTTTCAGAACGATATTGAGATTAATCTTGAAAAAGTATATGCTAACGTTATATAATGCACAAAACGATCACTGATTGTGATCAATATCTATAAGAGAAAAGAATGATTTGAACAAGTCAATGATAATACTTAGAGCATCGATGTGCTTAGTCTTTAGTGGCATGCATGTTTCTCCAGCTCAGATCTCAACTCAGAGACAAAGACATCTTCATGGCCCCAAGTTGTAGACTCCTTGTTTGGCTAATCATCATCATATACATATTCATAGAATTTGAATTTACGTATTTGTCTATATTTCTATTAAATTGAATGGAATGTATTTTCTTTAATTTGTTCTTGTATTGAGAATAAAAAGAAAATTTTATCTTCTAGTGTTGTGGTAGTACTGACAATTTAAGGAAGACCTTGATGCTAGGTCATCTTTGCTAACCGACTCACTGTGTTCTGTCCATTTTGCGTTAATTATTTTGGAATTACTCTAATGTATTTTTATAGTTCTATGACTTCTGTCTGTGTGAAAACTCTTAAAGTACCTTTTATGTTTGCGTTCATATTCGTATTCTAAAATAGTTGATTTTTTCTTCTAAAAAGTAAACCCAAAAGTAAGCATGGGCATTCGGAGTCCCAATCGGGTTTCGGTTTTATCTAATCGGGTTTCGGTTATTCGGGTTTATCAAAATCAGCCCCATTCGGATTATTTAAAAATTCGGTTCGGGACTGGTTCGGGTTCTATCGGGTTCAGATCGGGGTTAGTAAATCTTCCAGGAACCGGTACAATCCAATGTACTTTCGGGTTTGGGTCCCAATCGGGTCTTCGGTTTAAAAATATCTAATTTTTACCTACTTTATAACCAAAACATAAGAAAATTCAGTTTTTCGGGTTTGAAATACCTAATTTGTAACTTTTGTTAACCAAAACATAAGTAAAATCGATTTAAAAATAAGAAATGAACATCAACCGTGATCATTCAAAATCAAAAAAAAAGAAACATATTTATTGATAAAAAGAAAACCAAATAAAGCGAAAGTATAAAACGAAAACCACGTTCTTAGGGCTGGGCAAATAAACCGAACCCGAAAATCTGAATCGAATCCGATCCGATAAAAATGAATCCGAACCGATCCGAACCCAACATAAAAACCGAATGGATCTTGTTTTATGGTATTACGGGTTATTGGTATTATCCGAACCGAACCCGAATCTAAATGGATATCCGATAGAACCCGAAACATTCAAAACCCCAAAAAGATCTTGTACCAAATATGATCTCAATTCATAATATGTATTCAAAATACATTAATATATATTGAATATTTAAAATACTTATCTATTACATGAAGATTGGTGGTACTATTACATGAAGATTGATGGTTAAATGTGGCTATTGAATCTTGAAATATTTAGATTTAGATTTTGTTTTCACCAAACAATATTTCTCATTTCATGAGAACGTGGTTTTCGTTTTATACTTTCGCTTTATTTGGTTTTATTTTTATCAATAAATATGTTTCTTTTTTTTTTGATTTTGAATGATCACGGTTGATGTTCATTTCTTATTTTTAAATCGATTTTACTTATGTTTTGGTTAACAAAAGTTACAAATTAGGTATTTCAAACCCGAAGAACCGAATTTTCTTATGTTTTGGTTATAAAGTAGGTAAAAATTAGATATTTTTAAACCGAAGACCCGATTGGGACCCAAACCCGAAAGTACATTGGGTTGTACCGGTTCCTGGAAGATTTACTAACCCCGATCCGAACCCGATAGAACCCGAACCGGTCCCGAACCGAATTTTTAAATAATCCGAATGGGGCTGATTTTGATAAACCCGAATAACCGAAACCCGATTGGATAAAACCGAAACCCGATTGGGACCCCGAATGCCCATGCCTACACGTTCTCATGAAATGAGAAATATTGTTTGGTGAAAACAAAATCTAAATCTAAATATTTCAAGATTCAATAGCCACATTTAACCATCAATCTTCATGTAATAGTACCACCAATCTTCATGTAATAGATAAGTATTTTAAATATTCAATATATATTAATGTATTTTGAATACATATTATGAATTGAGATCATATTTGGTACAAGATCTTTTTGGGGTTTTGAATGTTTCGGGTTCTATCGGATATCCATTTAGATTCGGGTTCGGTTCGGATAATACCAATAACCCGTAATACCATAAAACAAGATCCATTCGGTTTTTATGTTGGGTTCGGATCGGTTCGGATTCATTTTTATCGGATCGGATTCGGTTCAGATTTTTGGGTTCGGTTTATTTGCCCAGCCCTACCCAAAAGTAAGCATTTTAGACTTAACCGCGAAGACTATAAACTTCAACCATTTTTTTTTTTGGAGAATAACTTCAAGCATTTCTTGAAAATTGTGCCGTGCCTATCACTTTAGTGACTCATGATTAATCTTATAATTTTACTATAAATGTTTATGATAATATAATTAATATACCAACATAAATCTATCCAAATTTACTTTTATCAAAGAGACAGAACTATAATAGTAAAAAATTAATATAAAATTATATAGGTAACTGTGTAATATCTTTACCATTTATATATGTCAGTTTGAATATATGCAACGTATGTAAAGTTACAACTGATAAACAAATATAATAAATGTAAAATATTAATAAAAAATATTTTATAAAAAGACTTAAAAACAAAAAATAACAAAAATCGTCAAAATACAATGAAATTATGATAACAATTGAATTTAAAATATAAAATATCATAATACAAATATGATGTAAAACAAATATAACCAAATAAATAATAATAATAATAATAATAATTTAGTTGGTTACCGTAAACTAGGCATGGGCAATGGTCCATTCGGTTCGATCCGGTTAATTTGGGTTTTTAGATTTTGGTGCTATGTTCATAAGTTACATTTGGGTTTTACTAATTATCGAATCAGGTTTGGTTCGGTTTCTTTCGGGTTTGGTTCGGATCAGATGTAACCAATGTTTAAAATCGTCAAAAATATTTTTTTTAAATCTCACAAATTAACAAAATGTTTTTTTCCAAAAATATATAAATTATGTACAAATCTAACTAAAATTAGTTAAACTATCTAAATTAACTAAAATTAGTGAAAATAACAAATAAAACAAACTACAAAAACATTTTGGATACTTTAAAATATCTAAATTATCTTAACATTTATAAAACATTAACATATTTAATTAATTTTGGATATCTTCGGATTTTAGTTCGGATTTCGGTTCGGTTAAGGTTATAACAAAATTCTAAAGTACTAACATATAAATCTTGTTTGGATATTTTTGTAATAACAGTTCGGATTTGATTTCAGTTTTTCCGGTTCGGATTTAGGTAGATACTTTGGGTTGAAGTAAAAACGTGCAGGCCTGCCGTAAACATAGAAGTAAAATATACTTGGTTAACCATTTGGGTAAAGTGAAACATAAATGTTAAGACCTCAAATATTGTCACGTGAGAAAAAGAGCATAGAACAGTAGCTTTTTTCTTAAGCCAATGAGCACGGTTTTGATTCGTTATAATAGGCAATTAGCCCATGTAATATTAACTCTTCTCAATTATTGAACGCTTATAGAAAGTTAGGATATTATAGCTTTTATATATATTCTCTACCATCCGAAATTATGCAGTTTCTTATAAACTAATTATGTAACTAACAAAAAGTGAAAGAAACAAAGAATGAAGATCTTACTAAGAAATGAACAATGGTACATTCACGAATCACGACTTTTCTTATGCCCTATGTCTACTAGTTCCACTTGCACTTTGTCTATTGTCGTCAGTTTCTTTTTTACACAGTTACAATCCAAATGACTACATTATAAACCTTATTGAGTTTTTACTCTTTAGTCACTATACAGATTCTGAAACAATATATATATACACACACTAACTGATGACGACAAGTACGTACTTCTCTTTCGATAATTGAAATTTAGTTGCGGCATTCAATTGTTTACGGCAGGTCGAAATCAGTGAATAGCAGTGACGACTACAGATGACGTGCAGCACCACTAAATATTCTAAGTGCTAAAAGCTTCGAGAAAATAATAACACATCTCATTAATTCTGAATTAAATTTTCCATGTGCTTTAGCCGTTAGGTGGAATGATTTATCCATGCAGATATCATGCAATATTTGTACTAATTATTTTCTCAATTATCTTGAAGTATCTAATTTTTTCTTTAAGTATTTAAATATAATTGCTTCGCATCAGATAAGTGATTAGTTTGTCCATGTAGGGGATAACCAAGTTTTCACACAATAATTTGTGCTATTTTTAAATCTAAAAAGAAAACAGAACTATTTGTTAGGTTATTTTAAGATATCTAATTTATAATAATAGATATAATATATTAATGAAATAAGTTTTTAATCAAGAATGGTGTTTTTCGACATACTTTAACAAAAGTTCTTATCAATTTTTAATTAGGTCATAAAATCAAACAATCACTGAAAGTTGTAACTATATTAAAACCTTGAAAATTGTTTTTAATGTTTAAAACTTTGAATTTTTTTTTAACTATATTAAAAATTATATAAGACTTTCATTTTTCGAATATATTGGTGCGTATGGGGATATTTAGAAATTTATAGCCACATAGATGGTATATCGATCATTATAACATTGCATTTATTTTTGATCACTTATCTGAAAAACAATCTGAAAATACAAATGTCTGAATCTCTTAGTTCGGAATCTATGTTTCCTATCAGAGCTCGTCGATGATGGTTAGGTGTGTCTCATTTTTCGGTCTTTTGCTTTCTTTGTTGTAATGTGTCTTTATCTTAGTTTCTGGTCTTATGCCTTTTTTGTTGTATCTTTTTGTAAAAAAGAAAACTCAAAATTATATAAAATTTGACATCTACCAAAAAAATATCTGAAAATAATTTTGTTTGAGATAAAATAGTTTAACAATGAATAACTTCTCAAAAATGATTTTTAATATTTTGTTAGACGAAGACAAAACACTGAAAAGCACATAATAATTACTAAATTAATAAACAAGCATACTCTAGCAAGAACAATATATCGAACATCAGACGAAAAGAAAATTCATGAACCAAAAGCAGACGTGGAAACCCACAAACAATAGCCAAGTTACAATTGATATAAATCCTCGAAACACATTTTAGAAGGTTTACCTCTAGAAAGAAGAAAGCTAGTGCTGAACTGTCAGTACATAGACTATGATTTCTGGCAAAATCTAAAACCGATTAAAGTTTTTTTTTTTTTTTTTGATTTTGTCTAAAGGTCTACATTAAATTATTACATGGAACACCATCGGGGTCCATTCATAAAATCATTTAATTGGAGAAACATTTATTAGACAAGCGGGTATCACATTAACATCTCATGCTAAATAAATTTCAATATACGCTATAATGTTAACTTAAGTTGTTAACTAAAATAAATCGGTGTGCATGCAGCATGCCATGAGAATGAGACAAACAAAGCTTAAAGCATTTTATCATATGGAATGGCTGAAGAGATTCCACATCTGGTCTTCGTTATACCCAGTCGTATATAGCCATTTTGACTGGTCGCAAATAGCTACCTTCAGCTGATCCTCATGGTTTGGGTTCGGTTTTAGGCATATAGTTTTATATATTTTTCCAAAAAAAAAAACTGTGTACGAAAAGAGAATTGCAAATCGCATTAATTAGGTTTGCATTACTATACAATCAATGTTTAGATGTCAACTAAGCAACCAGTTGAACTTTGTTAACCCAAAAAGAGAATGAGGTAACGAATCAATGTAAACCACTAAATGCTAAGAAACAAAACAAATCAACCTTTCAAAAAGCCAATTATACCAATGGTGCGTTGGGCTAGTGGTTTAGTGCTTGGAGTACGTTCCATTGTACCCCTAATTCGATTCCTGTTGGGAGGGATGTTTTACGCCATGTTATCAGTATTACCGCCGGCTGGTCTCAAGTCTGGAGGGATTATCTGGGCCGAAGGCCCAGACACCTCTTGGTTTATAAAAAAAAAAGCCAATTATCATTTTCAGACATGAAGGGATGGTGTGGCTGTCTTATATGCGAAAAAGGTTTGCAATTGTTTATTGTTTTGTATGATATATTTTAAAAATATATTTCCTCATTCGTTTTGCTATATAATTGGTTGGAACTTAAGGGCCATGTTTGACACCATCAAATAAAACTTAAGAGCCATGCAGATGCAGTATAATTACTGAAGAAATTAAGCGGAGATCAAACCAGGACCGGCCTTGAAATTTTGGAGGTCTGAAATCATTTCTATGTAAAATTTTATTTTTATAAATTTGGTGGCCTAAAAATATTTTTTGGAGGCTCAAGTCTATGTAAATTTTTTCAAAAATTTTGGAAGTCTGTAACAAATGTTTCACTATGCATTGTTCAGGGCCGGCCCTGGATCAAGTCCATACAAAATAATCAAACTTAAACCGTATATATAAAAATAAATACGTTTTTGTTTGTCATTTACAACTCACGCATTCTAACATATTTGAAGCAGTGATATGATAATATTATCCAGAGCCGGTCTGGATAATCACATATTCACTTAAGGCCACAATTGAAAAGGAAAAAAGTGGCTGGTTTTTATATAATTTTCAGAAATTTAGCTGCTTTTAAAGGTCATATTTTCATGTAAAATTGGAGGCTTTGGAGCATCTCCGTAAATTTAACGTATAAGCTTTCGGGGGCTTTTAAAGGTTATATTCTCCTCTTTTTAAAGTAAAAAAATTGATTAGATTTTCAGTAACTCTAAAATACTCACAATTAAATATTTATTACTTATATATTTTTAGAATTTTAAAGAAAGAACCTACCATTGAACATGCTCTTAACATATTTTTAATGAATTTTTTCTCATAGAATTCTCAATATATATATATATAATTTAATTATCAATATCTTAAAACTACAGAAATCCAACTATAAGTAACATTTCTCATAGTTTTAAAATATTATAATTAAATAATATAATATGAGAATTTAATGAATAAAAATTTTCATTAAAATACTCCTAAACGAATACTTGTTTTATTTGGCCTTAGACCATTTCCAATAGTTCTCTATTTTTTTCTATAATATTTTACAATAAAATAGAATAATTCTATATAAATTATTTTTTGTTCAAATGGTTTTACTGTATAATAGCGTTTTTCTGTTGTAGATAAGATATAGAAGAATATTAATTTTACTCTATTTCTAGACCATTTCCAATGGTTTTTTTTAATTTTTTTTTTTATAATTTACATTAAAATAGAATAATTCTATTATAGTGTAAAATGATATTTCTCTATTATCTTATTATATAATAGAATAACTATATAATAGAATAATAGTATTGAATAAAAATTAAACTACAATAAAATTATTTTATTTTAGTGTAAATTACAGAAGAAAAAATAAAGTTTCAGTGGAAATACCCATCTCCGATGGTGTCAACACTTCTACCAACCAACGAAAAACTGACAAAACTCTTATCAGATATAATCTTTTTTATACATATACCAACTATTACACACAAGGTTATTTTGACTGATGCATTTAAACTTAAAAGTTAAAACCACTTGTGAAATCAACATGTTACGGTCAATTTATGTAGTGCAACACTCTAATTATAAACAGCTTAACAAAACTATAGTTTAGGATCAAGAAAAAAAGGAGAAAAGAAACATGGGATTATTTGTGAAATAACCCAGAAAAAAACTAAAATTAGTTTTAAGAGAGAATAGAGAGAGATAGGAAGAGAACAAGAAATAGAGAATAAGATTTTTGTTAATTTGTGAATTTTGGTTTTTTTTCTTAGCTACCTACCGGGTGCAATTTCTGAAAAAACATTATCAAAGTGAATCTAACAGATAATAAAACGATCATTTTAATATATTGATAATTAATGGTTAATTTTTTTTTTTTTTGATTAACCAGGTGGTTGACCCCTTTCGGGGCCCACCCACCTAGGCCCGGCGCCAGCCTGTGTCTGTACCGTTTAAGGCCCTGGACACGCCTCCCCTCCCCGCGAGTCGAACTCGGGTTGCCCCTCAGTGACCGAAGCCTGGGGTGTACCACTAGACTACGAGGTCCGGGTTAATTAATGGTTAATTGTACTGCAAAAAAACAGTAACTTGTCTTCCACACTGAGACTGTAATTTTTTAAAAACAATGTACGGATGATTTATCTATTTGTGACCAACCAAATTTGTCCAGGGTCAGTGGATATATTCTCAGATGATTAATCGGTTGGATTTCCGTCCATCAGATATCAAGTTATAGAAAAATGTACCAAAGAGAAGGAATTGTGCACGAGAGATCATTTACAGGATAATATTACTAATAAGTCGCTTCCCTATCGTTGAAACTAGAGTTTACGAAATTGGTCCACCTCAACTTTAACAAGAACTTTTAGTACACCTAGTACTAGTTGATTATGAAACAATATCTATATATATGTATAGTAGATTATTATTACCAAGCACATAACACTTATTCTCTACTACATGCAAACCATCAAAAGTTGCACATAAATCACAACATGGCTTCTTTTACATCATCCTTGCTACCAAATCATAAGTTCCGAATAAAACTATTGTTCTTCCTGATCTTAAACCTCTTCCATCTTCATACTTTAGTGTTTGCCAATTCATCTAACTCAAAGTTCTCAAAATTCTCAAGACACCCAAACTCAGAGTCATCATCATCAACCAAACACTCAAACGATGGGTTTCTCAACTCAGTCCAAAGCAGCTTGGACCAGGCTCTCTTAGCCCGTTCTCTCGCCTTCAGACTCACGCTCTCGCAGCGTACTTCTCAAACCCTCATGCTCGATCCTGTCGACGACTGTCTTGAGCTGCTAGACGACACACTCGACATGCTGTCTCGCATCGTTGTCAACCCTAAAGATCATGCAAATGATGATGTCCATACGTGGCTAAGCGCTGCGTTGACTAATCAAGAGACTTGTAAGCAAAGCCTCAGTGAGAAAACGAGCTTCCATAAAGAAGGGTTCACGATTGATCCGGTTGTAAGTAACCTCACCAGTTTACTAACCAATTCGCTAGACATGTTCGTTTCCTCTAAACCGAAACGTCGTGAAAATGGTGGCCGGAAACTATTGTCCGGTCAGGATTATCCAACGTGGGTTTCTTTGTCGGACCGGAGGCTTTTGGAAGCTTCGGTGGAAGAGCTGAGACCTCACGCGGTGGTGGCTGCCGACGGAAGCGGGACACACATTAGCGTAGGGGAAGCGTTGGCGTCTTTGGAGAAGGGGAGTGGTGGCAGAAGCGTCATCCACTTAACAGCTGGAACCTATAAAGAGAATCTGAATATTCCGACCAAGCAGAAGAACGTCATGTTGGTTGGTGACGGTAAAGGCAAAACAGTTATTGTCGGTAGCAGAAGTAACAAAGGCGGGTACGATACTTACCAATCCGCTACTGTCGGTGGGTTTTCCTTACCATTATATCATTAAAACCAGAATATTAATTAATTTTGACACTGATAAAAGAAAATTATTTTGGACAAATCTCATTAAATATTATTTTTCTCAAAGCAAAAATAACATTTTTTATCACAAAGTAGCATACATAAAATAACAAAATATCATTTATCAAAAAAAAAGATAATTATTTAAACTCTAAATTGAAACAAAATTCAAATAAAATAGGTATATTTTATATAAAATTTAATATTCATGTTTTAACTATTTTGTTTCATGGTTATCTTGAATTTTTTTAACTTTCTTATCTCCTATTAAATGTTTGTTATTATGCATTTTATAGACAGAAATTGTTTAGACCCACATCTAAACTAATTTTTGAATGTCCAACGAATTTTATAAAAGAAAAAGAAAATTGTTTCATTATTTTAGAGCACTGATCTTTTTATATCATTTTCTAGTTTTAATACTTATTTATTTTAGTTAATCTTACACAGTTTAATAAATTTAATTTCTGTAAGTCTCACCTACTTTTTGAGTATAAAATATGTTGTTCTATTATTCTAAGTATTTGTTAATCAACTTTATATATTTAAATTAATAATTATATTATTTATTTATGTTTATGACTGTTGACTGTTGTAATTTAGGTTATACTGTAATTACTAAAATCAATTTTTACTATTATTTTGTTAATTTATGAAAGCCGCTATGGGAGACGGATTCATAGCTCGGGATATAACCTTCGTGAACAGTGCGGGACCAAACGCAGAGCAAGCGGTAGCATTACGGGTCGGGTCAGACAGATCGGTTGTCTACCGATGCTCCATCGATGCTTACCAAGACACACTCTACACTCTGTCCAAACGACAGTTCTATCGTGAAACCGACATTACCGGCACCGTCGACTTCATCTTCGGAAACTCCGCCGTCGTTTTCCAAAGCTGCAACATCGCTTCACGAAAAGGCTCGTCGGATCAGAACTACGTCACGGCACAAGGAAGATCCGACCCGAACCAGAATACCGGTATTGCGATTCATAATTGCAGAATAACCGGTTCGACCGGGACTTACTTGGGTCGACCGTGGAAGGAGTATTCGAGAACCGTTGTGATGCAATCGTTTTTGGACGGTTCGATTCATCCTTCGGGTTGGTCTCCTTGGTCAGGTAGTTTCGCTTTGAAGAGTCTGTACTACGGAGAGTTTGGTAATTCGGGTCCTGGATCATCGGTTTCGGGTCGGGTTAGTTGGCCTGGATATCATTCGGCGTTGACGTTGACTGAGGCTCAAGGATTTACTGTCTCAGGGTTCATTGGTGGGAATTCATGGTTGCCACCAACCGGTGTTGTTTTCGACTCTGGTCTTTTATGATGTTATCTAAACTTTATTCTCAGCAGGTAATGCTTCAAATTGATTATAATTAATCAGTGATATAGTTGAACAAAAGATTTGTAATCTACAACGCTTTTGTGTATTCAAAGTGTTTTGGTGTTTGGTTTTATACTCTTTTTTTTCATCTTATATAGTTTGGTTTTATACTCTTACATTTGTATTTATCCTGTCGTAAATAAAGTGTTAAAGTTGGTATTGTATATAGTCATTAATCAGTGATATAGTCACTTTTCTTATATAAACAATATGTTATAATTTGAACAAAAAAACAATATGTTATGATATTCTGTTCATTAATTTATTTGCTTAATACAAATAAATAAATAATTTATTTATGCAAATTTTAGGAAGTTTATATGATCTGCATATACACTAACTATTTGAAAAACGTTTTATAATCAATATTTTGATGTTGAGCATATTCATTTATTAATATATTATTGGTTCACCAAATATATTAATTTTATATAAATTAGTTAGAAATATAGTATATAACACATTTTCACATATTTTTGATTTTTTCAAATGAATGTAACAACCACTTAATAGATAAGAAAGTCTTCAAAACAACTATGTATCTTTGTGAATAGATACTAATTATTTAGGAAAAAAAGATAGTATCAATATTGTCAATATATGTTTATCATATTGGTTGATTAGTTCCATCATAATGGAGTATATACTAACTATTTAAAAAAGGAAAATATCTGATTTTGCAATATTATCTAAATTAGTTACCAAATCTACTTTATAAAACATTTTCACATATTTTCTGTATTTTTAAAAAAGTTGTTTCGACCAACTTATAAATATAAAAATGCCTACTGTATGAAACTGATATATTTCTAATATGATTCTATATTATAAAAACTATAAAAAAATTATACAGGATAATATATATTTATCTATATACAAAAAATACCAGTTTTATCAAACCAAATAATATAAAAAATAATCGATGTAAAAATGATTGTAACATTAATGCTATTTAAATATATTGTTTTAATCTTCATCTTGTTCATAAATATGCAGGTTTTCTTTTGATAAAATATTATCAGAACAAAGAGTTATACGACTATGAAAAGTTGTATAGACCTTGAAGAGATCCATATTATTGCCTCCAAGACAAATGCATGAAAAGTGGTATAGATCAATGTTTTTGACTTCAAGACTAATATTATTGCATGTAATTGATAAGACCGATTGTTGACATTGATGAGTAATGAGTATTCTTGCGTTGGTGATGTAATATGTTGGGTTCGTAATTTGTTAATTTGAAAATATTTTGATGTTAACCAAATTAATAGAATTGATTATATAAGATTTAGTATTATATTTAGATTAATGAAATTCAACTTAAGTAGGTCCAAATTTTAAATGACAATCTTTCAGCAGTAGATAAAAAAATAGAACTTTAAATTAATAAGATAGATAATTTTTAATATATCAGTATTTAAAAAGTTTGAGAGATCCATTTCAGATTTTTAATTTTCATATTTCCATATTTAAATGCTTAATTGCAGATTTGCAAAAAAAAAACATGTTCTTCATTCTCTTCAATGTAAAAGGAATAAAAT
>NC_079514.1:52046037-52052443 GCF_000801105.2 Raphanus sativus | reverse complement strand
AAAGGAATCTCTATAATATTATTTGAGAAGTCAGTTTCCTATGTGTCGCACTCACGTTAACTCTCACGGTGGTTGATTACAATGATATCCTTAATGAATCAAATATATATCTAATTATCATTATTATATGCCTGTTTTATTTTATTTTTCCTTTTTTATTTAGGTTTCCTTTTTAGTTTTTTAAAAATAACCTATATATCTACGAAAAATTAAAAATTAAAAAATGAAAATACATTTTATATATAATGTAATTCATAAAAAGGAAAGTTCACAAAATAATCTTGATTTTAATTCTTAAGAGAGTTAATTTTTGAGATATCCTTAATGAAATAAAAATATTACATCTAACTTAATTTGATTTTTAAAATTTTCAAAATATAATATATTATAAAAAGGAAAAGTCTAAAAATTTTAAAAACTGAATTTAGAAACGAAAATATATGTAATATGATTTCACTAAAAAGGAAAGTTCACAAAATAGAGTTATTCCATTTTTTTTTTTAAATAACATAAAATTTACTTTTGAAGTAATAAAATAAATTATTTATATCTATACTTTCTTTGCTGGAAAACTATATTTTCATATAATTTGATTTACTAATAATGAATTTTTTTTTTTTTTTTAACTTCAATCACTTTATTAATAGGTCCATGAAAATTACAACTATTGCACCTATTGCACAAGTCCAAACAGGAGCTGTGCCTAAAAGGAAAAAACTACCACGAGGAGACTGCCACACAAAGATCAAAAATGAAAAAAGGAGAGCCAAGTAGCAAGAACCGACATCTGCCCTGCTGAGATCACTTGTCGTCGAGCAATCGGATCCAACCTGAGTTTAATGGGCTTAACTTCAGCAATAATAGTACTTGGGGGCTTCCTCTCCTGAGAATGGATTCTTTTGTTCCTCTCCTTCCATAACAAATATATCACTGCCTGATGCAGAAGTCTCACAATCAGAGTAACATTCTTATCTCTGGATGGATTTACCAACCACCTCAAAACTGCTTCAAACTCCTGCGGTGCCGTTATACTCATCCGTGACAGGAAGTGAGTCCACACCCGTTTACTAAACGTGCAGTCAAAGAATAGATATTGTCTGCTCTCTCCCTGCACAGAGCAAAGCACACAAGACGCAGGCACTGTTAGACCCCAACTAATCAATCTATCTCTCGTGACCATTCTGTTCCGAGCTGCCACCCAAGAGATGAAAGCATGCTTAGGGATTCTTCCTGCAAACCACACTGCTCTATGCCAAAACACTTCAGTCTGGGTAGGATGTAAAGCTCTCCAAGTCTGACTTGTCGAGAAAACTCCATTGCCACGCCCTAACTCCGGCCTCCGTACATACTTGTCATCCACTTCCGAGTTCATTATCTCCTGCGCATTTGGTAAGCATGACTTAAGTAGCATAATTGTGGGATTTCTGCTTCTGCTGCGAGCTAACCACCACCCTTCACTAGTCAGCGCATCAGCCACCACAGCGTCTATACGAATCCCAGTTACTTAAGGGCCATTTTGCCCCACCAGATCAATGAGAGGACCCAACAACGTCCAATTATCCTGCCAGAAGCTCGCTGTGATTCCTGACCCCACTTCACAAGCTATCATCGGACGAGCAATGGGTCGCAATTTACAAATGGCACGCCATATCCAACTCCCTCTATTCGAGGGATCCAACACCCAAAAATTTTCCTGGCCAATTAAGTTTCTGCGCACCCACGAAACCCAAAGAGACCCTCCTGCTGTGAAGATAAGCCATATCAATTTCAAACCAAGGACTTGATTCCAGTCTGCTAGCCTTTTCAGACCCAACCCACCTGACTCTTTTGGTGTACAGACTGAGTCCCAAGCAATTTTTGCTCCTCTTGCAGAATTTGGTGCACCATTCCACAAAAAATCCCCACACATTCTCTCTAAGATGCTTATACATTCTGCCGGAATAATAAACATGGAGGCCCAGAAAGAAATAGTTGAGTAGATTACCGCCTGTATCAACTGAAATCTTCCAGCGAACGACAAATGCTTCACTGTCCACGAGTTGAAACGAGCTGCAATCTTATCTAAAAGAGGCTGGAAGTCTGACCTTGTCATCTTCTTGGGTGATAAGGGAACCCCCAAGTAGCGCAAAGGAAGAGACCCTTGAGAAATTCCCAACTCAGTTGCTAGACTCCGACACCGATCAGCATTACCCCCATCCAGAAGCAGCTCTGATTTCTGTTTGTTTATCTTCAAACCCGATATCAGTCTGAAATCCTCGAGGATTTGGAGAATTCCCCTTAGAGAGTCCTCTGAGCCATCGAAAAAAATCAAAACATCATCCGCGAAACTCAGATGAGTGATCAATGGGGCTTCACACTCAGGGTGGATACCGAACTTGCCATCAATAGCTCCTTTATCTAGCATCTTTGATAACACATCCATAGCTATCGCAAAGAAAAGGGAAGATATTGGGTCCCCTTGACGAAGACCTTTCTTTCCAGGGAAGAAACCATGCAACTCCCCATTGATTGCAATGCTGTAAGAGGGAGAGGTGACGCACTGCTTCAACCACTCAATGAATTTATCCAGAAGCTCCAGTGCACCTAGAACTTTAAATAGGAAATCCCAACTCAAGTTATCATAAGCTTTGGATATGTCAATCTTCAAACAGCCTCTCGAGGTTGGACCCTGAGCGTGGAAATCCTTAACCAGCTCTGACGCCAGGAGCACATTCTCACACAGCAACCTATCCTGAACAAAGCCCACTTGATTTCTCTGCACTATCTCCGAGACACATAGCTTCAGCTTCCGTTTGAGTAGTCTCGCCATAACTTTATACACGGTGGTGCATAAAGAAATTGGTCTAAACTGGCTCAGCTGATCTGCTCCAATAACT
The DNA here is from genome assembly GCF_000801105.2 of Raphanus sativus. Classification (NCBI taxonomy): domain Eukaryota; kingdom Viridiplantae; phylum Streptophyta; class Magnoliopsida; order Brassicales; family Brassicaceae; genus Raphanus; species Raphanus sativus. Next base: position 52,049,567 of record NC_079514.1, on the reverse strand, counting down.
TTAGGAATCAGAGAAATTGCAGTGGAATTAAACTGTTTCAGCATGCGACCAGCAGTGAAGAACTCCCTTATAGCTTGCACTGTGTCTTCTCCAACAATTTCCCAAGCCTCCCAAAAGAACTCTGCCGATAAACCATCAGGCCCCGGTGCTTTATTTTTAGGCATAGCTAGCATGGTACTCTTAATGGACTCCACTGATGGAATTTCAACAAGCTGCTGCGCAACCTCCTGAGGACATCTAAACGTCAACAAACCCCTTAACTCCTCAATCGAGACCTCCTGAATCGTTTCATCGACCGAACCCAGCAGATTTTTAAAGAAGGCAACCACCATCTCTTTAATTTGAGAGAAATTAAAAATCTGCTGCCCATTTCCATCCATAAGAAAGCTTATACAATTCTTCATCTGATGAGCTAAAACTGCCTTATAGAAGAATTTTGTATTTGCATCTCCACAATCCAACCATCTCACTCTAGCCTTCCTGTTAAAAAAGACCTCAAGTGCAGAGTCAAAGAACTGCCACTTCTTACGAGCTACAAACTCTTCCCGAAATAAAGAATCAGAAGGAGAAGTAAGCATCTGAAGCTGAATTGCCTTTAGAGACTCAAATGCTTCATTTGCCCTTTGCTGGATATTTCCAAACCCTTCTTTATTCAAACTCCTGCAAGTTTCTTTAGCTTTCTTCAACCTCTGGCCCAAAGAGAATAACTTCGAACCTACCAGAATAGACTCCTCCCAAGATTTCAGCAGCTCAGCTTTGAAATTAGGATGTGATGAGATAAAGGATAAGTATTTGAAACTGCATTTCCTTATTTGAGGCAGCGCAGAGAAAGTCACTACTGCAGGGGAATGATCAGAATCACCAGGAGCTTCAAAGACACTTACAGCCTCCAGATAACTGTCTCTCCACTTCTCATTACACAACACCCTATCCAACTTTCTGAGAACTGGATCCTCTGGTCTGTTATTAGACCAAGAGAAGAAGGTACCTCTTATGTCCATATCTGATAGATTACTCTCCTCCAAGGCTGTCTGAAACTCCTCCATGCCTCTAACCGGAAGATCATACGGTAGAAGTGAGAAGTGCTCGGATGCCGTCAGGATTTGATTAAAATCACCAAGGACCACAAAAGGAGAAGCTGCAACAAGCGGGTTAATGGAAATTGTCACCAAGTCTCTCCATAGCAAACGTCTCTCTGCCTCAGTATTACGAGCATAGACAACTGCCACTGTGCAGTTTGTACCTGTAGCAGGATCCAGAACACCACAAACCATCACCTGATCCGTCTTCAAGTACATTACCACTGACAAATTCGGTCTCCACAGAAGCCATATTCTACCACCAGCCGCTTCTGAGTAGTTATGATCAAACCTCCAACCCGGAGCAACTGCTCCAAACACACTGAGAAAATTTTCTTCCTGTACATGAGTCTCCAAGAGAGCCCCAACCGACGAACCCAAACTCTGAAGCCAAGTTTTCACTACCCTTTTACGCCCAGAGCCATTTATTCCTCTAACATTCCAACTAAAAATATTCATATATACAAATTTAAAAAAGAGACGAGTAGATCAGTGCAGCTTACTCGGGGAGCTCCCCGCAGTAAAATACTTTGATGACTTAGGAGGGGAACCCACTGCCCCCGATGCTTCCCATTCTGCCTCTGCCTCAGAGCTCTTCTATAGTTCTTAGAGTGCTTAGTAAACCACACTGACTCCACCTCACTCGTGACCTTACTCTCAACCTTCTTCACCCCACTCCCTTCAACACCAAGAGAACCTGAAGCTTCGCAAATCTCACCCTCCTCCACCTCATCAGCCCACGAAGTCGAAAGCACCACAACTGAATCAACAACTGGAACCGGAGCCAAACCAGACTGCTCTTTAATCTGCTGAACTGATTCACCTGCCTCCTCTGCCACTGGAGGAGAGACCTTCGATAAATCGTTAGCTTCCGGAGGCGAGCTCAACGCCCTCTGTCTAGCCTTCGCACGTGATCGAGATCTCTTGCGAGACCTTGACCTTGCTCTGGACTTCACATTCTGGGTCTCAGCTTCCTTAACTACTTCAAACTCCACTTCTACCTGGTTCACCAAAGAGACCTTCTCGTTTGCCTTCACAACACTGACCAAACTTCCTTTTTTCTCCATTTTCTGCTCCTGAGTCCTTTTCATAGTCGGTTTATGGCATCTGTTTAGCAAATGGCCGAACTTTCCGCAGTTAACGCATTTAGGAGGAAGGTTTGGGTACTCCACATTCACCCTTACTGCATTCCCTTGAGAATCTCGAACTTCGACTGCTGAAGGCAGTGCCTTGGAGAGATCAATTTCCACTTTGACTTTAGTATCACCAAAATGAAACGGGTCCAGTCTGGACTTCTCCGTATGAAGAGGATCACCCACTCCGCTAGCAACAACACTTATCCCGTCTAGCGAGTACAACTGAGGAGGAACATTCTTGAGAACAACCCATGTTGGAGCAAACAGCAGTTCTTGAGCAGCTAAGTTACCATCAGACGACCAAGGATACACCGAGAAAGCGCAACGATCCGCCTGCCAATAACCCACTTGCAGAACCCATTCCCTCGTTTGGACTGACGGAATGTAGATCAGGACACAAGTATCGGACACCGTTCGAACTGTAATTTTCCCAAACTTCCCCCACACCGGGTTCAAGTCTGTGATAATCTTCTCTGCCGAAGGTCGACGACTATGAAAATGAGCAACAACATGATCTTTCCAGAGCTCCGAGGTCTTCAAGAGCACCGACTCAGGAGCTTGGACAACTGGAGTTCTGTCCTCAAGGAAAGACGGGTTTGATATCTTCCGAAGGTTCCTCAGCGACGACTTGAACCGAGCTGCGTAGGAGGGAACCCTAGCTGCTGGAACCGCTGCTGGAATCGACGGAGACTGAAGCTTCATCTCCAAATCGCGGTTTCGAATCTGATTCTCGCGATCTGAAATTTTGGGAGGACTCGACCCTCCGGGATCGATTGGGGAAGATGACATAGGAGAGAAGCCTGAGAACGCCATGACACCGGGAGACCGATTAGGATTACTTCTCGCTCGTCGGCGTAAGGCCAACCAGCGGCGGAGAGATCCGGAACCCTAAATCGCCCAAATATCGCCCTTTTTCTCTTTATGTTAAAAATAATCTTGATATTAGAAAAAAAAAAGAAATTGTATTTGTTTTGACAAATTTTTTTGAATAATACAAAATATATTTTCAAAGTGATTATATAAAATAATTAAGTAACGTAAATTGATATAATATAATTTCTTATAAGTAATCACAAATAGTTTTACTGCTTATTTTTAAGAGATAATAAAATACAAAATAAATTTCAACAATAAACACATTTTAATCAAATAATTATAAAATATTTTTTGATCAAAGAATAGAATAACACTAAATTTTTTAACGAGGTAGGTATTGTATTTTATCATAATTAAAAGAAAATTCTTAGCATTTATTTTCCTTTTTAATTTTATGTTTTATGTTTGTAGAACTTAATATAACCATAATAAAAATACC
>NC_079514.1:52043318-52045937 GCF_000801105.2 Raphanus sativus | reverse complement strand
TAGTTTAGATGCCGTCTAAACATTAGTCGTCTATAAAACGCATAATAACGATCTTTCGAACATTAAAAAGGAGATATGAAAGTTAAAAAAATTCAAGACAACCATGAAACAAAATAGTTAAAACATGAATATTAAATTATATATAAAATATACATATTTTATTTGAATTTTGTTTCAATTTAGAGTTTAGATAATTATCTTTATGTTTGATAAATGATATTTGTAATTTGCATATGTAACCCCATCATTTTCAAAATTAGAATTGAAATATTGTCTATGTATGCTACTTTGTGATAAATAATGTTTTTTTGCTTTGAGAAAAAATAATATTAATGAGATTTGTCCGAATTTTCTTTTTTATGAATGTCCAAATTAATTAATATTCTGATTTTTGTAATGATAAAATGGTAAGGAAAACCCACCGACAGTAGCGGATTGGTAAGTATCGTAGCCGCCTTTGTTACTTCTGCTACCGACAATAACTGTTTTGCCTTTACCGTCACCAACCAACATGACGTTCTTCTGCTTGGTCGGAATATTCAGATTCTCTTTATAGGTTCCAGCTGTTAAGTGGATGACGCTTCTGCCACCACTCCCCTTCTCCAAAGACGCCAACGCTTCCCCTACGCTCACGTGTGTCCCGCTTCCGTCGGCAGCCACCACGGCGTGAGGTCTCAGCTCTTCCACCGAAGCTTCCAAAAGCCTCCGGTCCGACAAAGAAACCCACGTTGGATAATCCTGACCGGACAATAGTTTCCGGCCACCATTTTCACGACGTTTCGGCTTAGAGGAAACGAACATGTCTAGCGAATCGGTTAGTAAACTGGTGAGGTTACTTACAACCGGATCAATCGTGAACCCTTCTTTATGGAAGCTCGTTTTCTCACTGAGGCTTTGCTTACAAGTCTCTTGATTAGTCAACGCAGCGCTTAGCCACGTATGGACATCATCATTTGCATGATCTTTAGGGTTGACAACGATGCGAGACAGCATGTCGAGTGTGTCGTCTAGCAGCTCAAGACAGTCGTCGACAGGATCGAGCATGAGGGTTTGAGAAGTACGCTGCGAGAGCGTGAGTCTGAAGGCGAGAGAACGGGCTAAGAGAGCCTGGTCCAAGCTGCTTTGGACTGAGTTGAGAAACCCATCGTTTGAGTGTTTGGTTCTTCTCGATGATGATGACTCTGAGTTTGGGTGTCTTGAGAATTTTGAGAACTTAGAGTTAGATGAATTAGCAAAAACTAACGTATGAAGATGGAAGAGGTTTAAGATCAGGAAGAACAATAGTTTGATTCGGAACTTATGATTTGGTAGCAAGGATGATGTAAAAGAAGCCATGTTGTGATTTATGTGCAACTTTTGATGGTTTGCATGTAGTAGAGAATAAGTGTTATGTGCTTGGTAATAATAATCTACTATACATATATATAGATATTGTTTCATAATCAACTAGTACTAGGTGTACTAAAAGTTCTTGTTAAAGTTGACGTGGACCAATTTCGTAAACTCTAGTTTCAACGATAGGGAAGCGACTTATTAGTAATATTATCCTGTAAATGATCTCTCGTGCACAATTCCTTCTCTTTGGTACATTTTTCTATAACTTGATATCTGATGGACGGAAAATCCAACCGATTAATCATCTGAGAATATATCCACTGACCCTGGACAAATTTGGTTGGTCACAAATAGATAAATCATCCGTACATTGTTTTAAAAAAATTACAGTCTCAGTGTGGAAGACAAGTTACTGTTTTGTTGCAGTACAATTAACCATTAATTATCAATATATTAAAATGATCGTTTTATTATCTGTTAGATTCACTTTGATAATGTTTTTTCAGAAATTGCACCCGGTAGGTAGCTAAGAAAAAAAACCAAAATTCACAAATTAACAAAAATCTTATTCTCTATTTCTTTTTCTCTTCCTATCTCTCTCTATTCTCTCTTAAAACTAATTTTAGTTTTTTTCTGGGTTATTTCACAAATAATCCCATGTTTCTTTTCTCCTTTTTTTCTTGATCCTAAACTATAGTTTTGTTAAGCTGTTTATAATTAGAGTGTTGCACTACATAAATTGACCGTAACATGTTGATTCACAAGTGGTTTTAACTTTTAATTTTAAATGCATCAGTCAAAATAACCTTCTGTGTAATAGTTGGTATATGTATAAAAAATATTATATCTGATAAGAGTTTTGTCAGTTTTTCGTTGGTTGGTAGAAGTGTTGACACCATCGGAGATGGGTATTTCCACTGAAACTTTATTTTTTCTTCTGTAATTTACACTAAAATAAAATAATTTTATTATAGTTTAATTTTTTATTCAATACTAAATTCTATTATATAGTTATTCTATTATATAATAAGATAATAGAGAAATATCATTTTACACTATAATAGAATTATTCTATTTTAATGTAAATTATAGAGAAAAAAATTAAAAAAAACATTGGAAATGGTCTAGAAATAGAGTAAAATTAATATTCTTCTATATCTTATCTACAACAGAAAAACGCTATTACACAGTAAAACCATTGGAACAAAAATTAATTTATATAGAATTACTCTATTTTATTGTAAAATATTATAGGAAAAAAAATAGAGAACTATTGGAAATGGT
>NC_079514.1:52035917-52043218 GCF_000801105.2 Raphanus sativus | reverse complement strand
TTTCATTTTATTTCCATAACGAACATTCCGATAAATTTTACATACTTAACATTTCATTTGCGTTATTCATTTTGTTATTGAATAACCCGTTTTGATAACAACCATTTCATATCCCATTATCAAATTCTGATACAATGAATAATGATCATAACTCATATATATTTGTTAACAATGTCTATAAAACTAATATAGACCAAATAATTAAGTAAAATGTCTTTTCAAATCAGCCTAATTAAGTTCATGTTTTTTGGTTAGGCCAATATATTGTATAAACATATGTCTAAACATATATATAATATTAACATTAGTTGGGTTTTTGGCCAAGATAATATTGTATATATATATATTTGTCTTTTTTTTTTGACGACAAAAGCACCATATTTTATTAACTACTTTCCAGGAAGTTGATTTCTGAGATCAACCGGGCTGGAGAAGAGTGAACATGGGAGAATACATATTGACGAGATCGGCCTTCTTTTGCAAGAAGATCCGCTCGTGAGTTTAAAGCTCGAGGAATAAAACTGATGGAAATGTATGAAAACTTAGAGCTAATAGAGCGAAAATCATCTAACTCAGCCAATAATGCTGGCCATTCTTCATAGTCTTGGTCTTCTTGGAGGAGTTTGACTAGCTGCTGGCAGTCGATCTCGAAAGACATGGCATGGTGGCCTAGTAGCAGGACAGAATTCATAGCCCATAATAGGCTGCGGCATTCTGCTTGGATCGGAGAGACTGTTTGGTTACTAGCGAATGAACCAAACGATTCTCTTCCTGCTTCGTCTTTGAGATGGAGACCTCCTCCAAAGTACAGGTCGGTTTTGTGCCATGAGGCGTCGACCCTGCACGTGTTTCTTCTGAGAGCTGCGGGATCGCCTTGAGATGGGAGTGGGCGTACGGGCTCATCAACAACTTGCGTGTTGTGTGCGATCTGGGCGAGTTTCCAGGTTTCTGCCTCTGAGATTGCAAGTTGGAGAGTATCAAGTGGTGAGGTGTCTTTCCCATTAAACACCTTCTCGTTTCTGGCTTTCCATAGATACCAGAGAATCCATGGGGCTCGGAACAGTATCTCATCAGGTACGTTTTGTCCTTTTGCCTTCCATAGGATATGGTCTAGGTTACTGTAAGCCGAGGGACTCGGGAAGGATCCCGGAATGAAGGGTACGTTGGCTAGGGCCCATGTTTGAATGGATGGGGGACATTCAAAGAGTAGGTGGTTGACCGTTTCTTTGTCGCATCCACATCGAGGGCATGATCTATCTTGGCCGCAGTGACGCTCAACAAGTCTGTCGCATACCGGGAGGCAGTTTGCGGTGGCTTGCCAGATGAAATGCTTGATCTTGCTTGAGGTTTTCACTTTCCAGACCTTAGCTTTGAGGCCTTTAGTGCTTGGTTCAGAGTAACTTGGCTCTGTTGCAGATTGTTTTAATTCCATGGCTAGGTTGTAGCCAGATTTAACCGAGTATGAACCGGAAATGGTGGGGCTCCAACAATACCCATCTTTTTGGGTGTGAGCTCGTGGCTTGATACTGCATATCAGGTTGACGTCCTCTGGTGAGAAGAGGTTTCTCAGAGCGGTTAAGTTCCAAGTGCGGGAGGACTGAACGAAAAGCTCTGCGACTAGGAGTTCTGGATCGAAGGCTCCGGAGGGATGATGGTGGGGTGATTGTGGCGGCGTGGTGGGGAGCCATGGTTCTGACCAGACTTTGGTATCGCTACCAGAGCTGATTGATCTTCTCAGACCGGCTTTGAGCAATGGTTTTGCAGCCATGAGGCTTCTCCATACGTAGGACGGAGAATTGACTTTGTCAACCTGAACGGGGTTGGAGTTTTTAAAATAGCGTCCTTTAAGCACTCGTGCCAATAGAGAGTTTGGGTGCTGGAGCAGTCTCCAGAGTTGCTTCGCAAGTAGTGCGAGATTAAAGTTCTTAAGGTCTCTGAATCCCAGGCCTCCCTCCTCATGTGGCAGACATATCTTATCCCAGGCGATCCAGTGGAGTCCCCGGTTATTCTGTTTAGAGCTCCACCAGAAGCGGGAGATTGAGCTAGTGAGCTTTTTGATTATGTCCTGGGGCAGGAGGAAGCAAGACATGATATATGTGGGGAGGGCTTGAGCGACTGACTTAAGTAAGACTTCTTTCCCACCTTTGGAGAGAAGTTTTGCGGACCAAGAGTTTACTCGAGTGTTGAGCCGGTCTTGAATATAGGCAAAGGCTTGTTTCTTTGAACCGCAAATCTTTTCGGGTAGTCCTAAGTACATACCCATGCCTCCTTCATTTGAGATTCCCAAGGCTTGCTTGATGCTAGTCTTTATCTCCGCTGGAACTTTATTTCCGAAAAGTATGGAAGATTTGGAGATATTGAGTTGCTGGCCCGAGGCTTTGCCGTAGTCGTTGATGATCTTCATCATCTCCGAACATTGTTGGGTGTCCGCTCTGCAGAAGAATAGGCTATCGTCTGCGAATAGCAAGTGCGAGATCGGTGGGCTACCCCTGGCGATTTTGAGGCCCGTGATGCGTCCTTCCCGTTATGCGCCTTGGATTTGGCTGATAAGGGCTTCCGTTAAGATGATGAAAAGGAAAGGGGAGAGTGGATCTCCTTGCCTAATACCCCGGGATGGGTTTATATTGCCCCTTGCCTCGCCATTCAGGAGTACCTGGTATGATACTGATGAAAGGCAGTAGTATATCCATCCTACCCACTTTTCGCAGAAACCCATTTTAAGCATCAGAGCCTTGAGAAAGTTCCATTCGACTCGGTCGAAAGCCTTGCTCATATCTGTCTTGATTGCCACAAATTTTGCCTTACAACTTGGGTTTGTGCGGAGTGCATGGAAGGCTTCATGGGCAACAAGAATATTATCGGTGATCAGCCGCTTCGCCACAAAGGCGGATTGGGTTTCTGATATTAGCTTGGGGAGATAGCGCTTTAGACGTGTGCTCATGAATTTTGAGATGATTTTGTAGCTCACGTTGCAGAGACTGATGGGCCGGAATTCGGACATCTCTGACGGACGTTCATTCTTCGGGATGAGGCATATGTTCGTCTGGTTCAGTCTGGGATCAAAGCTGCTGGTATCGAAGAATTCTTTAACTGTCCGACAGATGTCTGGTCCCGAGGTGTTCCAGAAGGTGTGGTAGAACAACCCTGTCATCCCGTCTGGTCCGGGTGCTTTTTCTGGATGGATCGCATAGACTGCGTTTTTGATCTCTTCATCGGAAGGAGGGGCAGTGAGCGCTGCGTTCATTGCAGTCGTCACTTTCGCGGTAATAAACCGGAGGGAGGACTCGAAGTCGGTGGGATTTGACGAAGTGAAAAGAGTAAGGAAGTAGTTGGATGCTACCTCCTCGATCTCTTCTTCCGTTTCGGCCCATGAGCCGTTTGGTCTTTTAAGCTTAGTGACTCGGTTGCGAGCTCGCCTTTGTTTCGTAGTTGCGTGAAAAAACTTCGTGTTTCTGTCTCCCTCTTTCAACCAGGTAGCACGACTCTTTTGTTTCCAATAGAGTTCTTCATCTCTAAAGGCTTGGCAAAGATTCCACTTGAGATTGAGAATAGCTTCGTTGGAGAAAGAGTCATCTAGCTGAGCTTTCTCAAGCTGGTCTTTAATATCTTCAATGGTTTTTGCCGAGTTTGATGGATTCATCCTTTTCCATCGAGAGATATACTTCCGGCAGCATTCTATCTTGTCGTGGAGGTCTTGATGTCTGAAGTTTGTCGTATCAGTCCAGCCTTGGATGATGGCTTCTCGGAGACCTTCTTTCCCTAGCCATCGTTTGTCAAAACGGAAGCTGCGATTTTTGGTTTGGCGTTTGGACAAGAATCTGGTGAGAATAGGGCGGTGGTCAGAACCCCATAGCCGAAGATACTCCACATTAGTGTGGGAAAATTCATGGTGCCAGTCTTCGTTTCCTACTGCACGGTCTAGTCTACACTGGACTTTACCAGATCGTCGATTGCCCACCCATGAAAGAGAGTTACCCTTGAACGGGAAGTCAATCATCCCGCAGTTGGCGAGCATTGTCTTGAAGGGCAGGAAGGTGGATTCAGCTCGCTTCCTACCTCCTTTCTTCTCGGAGTTGCTTGTTATCTCATTGAAATCCCCCAACATTAGCCAGGCTCCGTTTCTGTTTAGACTCATGCGAGTGAGTCTTTCCCATACATTTTCTCGGTACTGGATGACCGGATCACCATAAACAAAAGTGATATAGACCTTGTGTCCCTCGATGGTGGTCTCGATGTCGATCATATGGTTATCAGAGTATAAAATAGTAACATCAAAAGAGTCTAAGTAAAAAAGAGCTAGTCCACCGCTTCTCCCAGCTGGATCGACGGTGAACAATTTATTATAACCAAATTCAAATTGAAAATCTTGCAGGAAAGAAAAATTGTTTTTAGTTTCTGAAAGGAAAAGAAAAGAAGGAGTAAAACAGCGATGCAATTCCCGGAGATACTTTTTTGTCAGATATGCTCCGGCGCCCTGACAGTTCCATGCTATTGCACTCATATCTTCTTACTGGGTGGTTTCTGGAACACCACCGAACCTGAAAGAGACAAAGATTTTTTGCTTATAGCAGAGGGAAACACCTCAATACGAGGGACAACACGAGTAGAGGCAGAAGGGGTTATACCCGTGGTGGCGCGTTTCTTCGGGGAGTTGCGTCCTCGTAGCTTCCTGGAGGCCTTTGCGCCTTTCACATCAGGACTTTTTGGAGCTTGTTTCTTGAGGTACCCCTTAGCCTTGTATGGGGGAGGAGCGTCCTGGTGGGGAGCGTCCTTGTGAGGCTTGGTCCTGACCGCGTCGGTTGCCTTTTTGTGTCGAGTAGGCGCTGGAAGAGCGGAGGCTGGGTCCATGTCTTCATGTTCGTCAATAGCAAGCTCATTTGCAGTCGCAGCAGTTGCTGGAGAGAGTTGGGATATGGCCTCTATTTTTTCTGCCGTATCATCTGGGATCTCGTCTAGAAGGTCATCATTATCCATCATCTCTGCATCCATTTCTAGGAGCTCCGTTTCCATGACCATTTGATCGACCATAGCTAACTCATCTTCAGTAAGAGCAATATCCAGTTCCTTATCAAATTCCAGTTCTAGTTCTAGTTCCATGTCAAGGTTTCTTGTTGTCTTGCTCGGGGAAACCGGTGCCTGCATAGGATCAGCTATTCTCGGCAAACTGACTGTTTGAGTTCTAGTGAGGCCGTCGACTGGTTCGCGAATGGAGAGAGTGGAGGAGCGGTGGCGAGTTTCACGTTCTCGTGAAGTGGGTGTGTCAGTGATGTGAGCCTTCCCCTTTATACGTCGCATACGTTCTTCCTCAGTTTCTGCCTGTGGGCTCTTTGTCATGTCGCTTCTGTTGTTGTCCTCCAGCTCCAGGTTCCCCAGTTGATCCGATATGGTTCTCTGAGAATCTGAGATGGCTGAGATGGCTCGGGAGGGGGCTTGGGGTTCCCGGAGCGGCGCTCTAGAGGAAACTGGAGCCGTGTCAGAGTAGGGAGTTGTCTTTGGGGGAGATCGGGGGCGCCATGAGCGGTTATCCTGGTAGCGTGGAGGATGACGTCCTCGATGTGCTTCCCTACTCCGATGCGGGTATGTGTTTTCTCTGTGGGGAGCGCGGGGGGGATAGGTTTTTCCGTAGACGGGGGAGGATCGCGGAGGCTGTTCGAGTCTCTTCCAGACGTCCTCCTTGCGAGGGAGATTGTTCCTTGAGTTCTCTCTAATAGAAGAGGAGTCATACTTGTTGTGGGCATATCCTCTCGTATCTCTGGATGGTGAGAGTTTTTGTCTCTTGTCATCGCTGCGATAAGTGTTTTGAGATTGATGAGCAGGTGAGAAATTTTGGCGCCCTATGGGAGGGGAGAGACGCTCCCTTGGTGGGGATCGGGGACGTTTCGTATGCAGAGATCGGGTCTCGTTTCTATTTTGGGCAGAGAGTGGATCCTCTTGGGCGTTAAGTTCCATCCTTTGTTGGCGTTTTTGCTCTCTCTTTTCTGGAGTTAACTGAGGGCAAGTAGATTCATCATGTGAGATCATGTGGCAGGTGTAGCAGTAGCGAAATAGGCCCTCGTAAGAGAAGGAGACCCGTCCAATATCACCATTGGGGAACTCAAGACGACGCTCGAATTGCAGAGGCATGTCAACATTGACAGAAACTTGAAGCCTTGCTCGCTTTGAATCTAGCGTGATCCATTTTCCTAGAACTGATGAGATCGCGATGAAGGTCTGATCATTCCAGAAGTGGACTGGGACTCCTGTAACACAGATCCAGAAAGGGATTGTGTTAGGGAAGGATTCGCTGGTAAAAGGCTCCCAACGTTCAAGAGCGAAGCTCCATTGGTTGAAGTGGCAAGGACGCTTGTTAAGGACGGAGAGAAGATCAGCTTCATTATCGAAATCAAATTGGAAACGCCCGTTCCCGAGATTGATCCCATGAACTCGTCCTTCGACGTTCCAGATCCTGTTGCGAGGGAGGAGATGGATCAGGGCGTCAATGCTCCTTCCTTGGAGGTGAAAGATTCGTCCGATCAAAGTCAGACGGAAGCGGTCAGCAACGGTAGCGATATCGCAATCCGGGATTTTGATAATCTCGTCTTCCGAGTCAAGCTTACGGCGTACGGCGGAGGAGCCTCCCTTACGGACGATCGTCGATGATTGAGTCATTGGTGGTTTCGGAGGAGACTTAGCACAAGGCTAGAGAGAGAGTTCGAGGAGTCTTAGCAGATCGCTAGAGAAAGTATCGAAAGGTAGTCCATTAGTTGGCTTATAAGTTAACATTAGTTGGCTTATAAGTTATAACTGATTATAAGTTATAACTGATTGTACAATACTTTCAAAAAGAAGTCCATAAATTTCATGCAATCATTTAAATTAAGCACATTGACTTTTTAATTAAGGAATCAACATAACTGTTGATACTGCAAAATAATGGGTCCGATTGGTAATTGCTGTAGCTTTAAAATTTTTGATCTAGAAAAAAAGCTATAGACTTTTTGCTTTGGGTTTAGATTTTATTGCTGTAGATTTTATGGAGAGCTCAAAAAATTTGATTTGAATATTTGGCTTTAGAAAGCACTTACACAGCTGTAGATTATTTCCGGAGCTGTGATTTTTAAAAAGTCAATAAAGCTTGATTGCAGTGAATTTAGTGCTTTAGAAATAAATGGTGCTCTGGACAGCACCTACAACCATTACCAATCACACCCAATATTGGATGAAGTGAAAGTATCATTAAATAATATCCTATATTTTATTCCCTTTCATATAATACTTTCCAAAATCATATATTAATTAATTTTGTCTCCATAAATATTCGA